>NC_134833.1:57879916-57936447 GCF_004210375.1 Tachypleus tridentatus | reverse complement strand
ATTTTGCTAGCCGTCACTAATTTAACAGTGATAGACTTGAGGGAAGGCAGCTAGTTAACATCACCCGCCACTCACTCTTGGGTCGCTATTTTACTAACAAGTAAAGGGATTGGTTGTCTCATTACAGTGCCCCATTGGACAAAACTTAGAACCACGATCCTCAGATTGCCAGTCGACCGTCTTAACCATCTGCTCCTGCCGCTTTTGAATATACCTCTCTCTCTTTAAAGTGCGATAGACTGACGGTGTATAATTGTATGTTGTTTCTCATGTTTACTATTTAAAAAAAATTGTAAGAGATATAGGAATAATTCACCTCAAGACGGGTTCTTTATCAGTCTGTGTTAGGAAACGTAGATTTTTATTAAGTGCCTTTTTTTGTGTTTTTTTAAGAAATGAGTTGTTAATGTAAAACCTTAATATATAACCACATATTTTCATAACATCAACATATTTGAAAATAAAATAATAATTAAAGGACTATTCTTCTATACGACGAAAGCAAAACTAAACAATTAACTAGTAATAATATTTACAATACATTTTCAATTGTTGTGGAAGTATTTCTCAATTTAAAACATGTGATACACGAATAGTTTTTTACCAGGTCCAACCGCTATCTGACACATTTCCTTATTTTAAACTGTAAATATTTTCAAATGTTTTTGCAGATAACACTGTTTATAGTATTTTCGGCACATAAGGCATTGAAATTCATAGACAGTTGCTTAATGTATTAAATATGTTGATATATTTGAATCTTATATTAATTTTCGTCTTCACAAATGTTTGCTTATCGCTTCAGTGAGTATATATTCTGGATCACCGTCATATTCTGCATATTTCTCAACAATACACTTTTGTATTTCATGCACGAATACATAAACAGGAATTAATGTCATTTGAGATTTTTCAAGACTGAAACCTTAAAGAGTAAAAGGCTTCAACAAATATAAAATGTGTTTGTCTAAAGCCTTAAAGTATATTATAGATTTACTGTAGGTATATATCACGTAACTCATTCTCCTATAATTTACTACAACTTCAAGCGTTTGATTCGTTTCAAAGAAACATAAGTGGAATTACGTATATATAAACACAGGGTTACACGAAACACATTTCACGAGTTTGTATTATCATAGTTCTGTACTACTGTATCTATTAATCAAATTAACAATTAAATTTCAATATCATAGTTATATAATGTTGTATTTATTCTTGATCAAATTAATAATTAAGTATAATTAGATAAATAATGAAATTTAGAGATGTTTCGCAAACTTAAAACCACCAGTGAAAAAAACTTTGGGAAAATATGAGTGGTTGCGTTCTACATGCATTACAGAGACGTCTTCATATAAACAAATTTATATAGGGCTTTCAGATTTATAAACTAAATAATTATAAAATACAGCCCTAATAAAATTTAAAAATGAACTGAATTGACCAGAGCATTGAGTCTATTTCTTAAAACAGGGTGGTCTGAAAGAGATAAGAAATGGACTCGAGTTGAGGGATGAAGCTAGGCCAACTAAGCTATATCCAATTTCTCGAGTGATACCAGTCTCAAAGTTCATTATTGACGCGCATTAGTTACGTCGAATAAAATATCTGAAGAGTACTGAGACTTAATTTCTTTTATTTGTCAAGTGTTCTATAATTTTCTCGTGATAACATATAGTTACTAATTATTCTAGAGTACGAAAATAATGTTTTTATTGTTGTTGTAGTTCGTCGTACAACATACTAAAATAAATTTTGATTAGCGAAGCAGAAATTAAATCTAAAATTTAATTATATTTAATTATCACCTGATATCCAAATCTCTTTATTCTTTACACATTTCATTCTAGAATTCGTCAAAGTATTCTGTAAGAAATTTTGCTTTTTTACATTTTCGAATTCCATTTTGAGATGAAAACCACTTTCTCTCACATCAACTTTAATTTTACATTCTATATCTTATGTGTCAACAACAATATAATTGCTCAAACGTTTGTTAAAACTAATTTCAAATATGTTTCTCTTCTAGTTCTTTTACAATCAACTTAATATATTTATTTAGACACAAACAATTGATTATAAACTGAGGGTAAGCGACGTTTTTGAAACAAAGACAGATAATGGAAAATATTATTAAAGCAAGTAAAGAATGTTAAAATTAATACTGTCTGTAATACATTCACGTTTTAAACAATTTATGAATACTTTTCAAGATGTTGAAGTTCGAAAATATCGTTAAATACCTGTCTCTTATATTTGAATACTGACGTTTTAATCCTTGATTCATAACATCTACTGTTACTTTCTAAACTAATCTTCGATATGAATGTAATTCTGAGTACAATTCGTATATGAAGAATATTTTTTATTGTAATTCACAGTAATAAAACAATATTTTCAAAATTATAAATAATTGATAAAAATGATTATTTATAACACTCCAAATACCTGTCCGGTCTGCCTTTTCACCAAAATCTTTTAATCACACTCTTTTTTTATCGTCCATTTTTCAAGATTATCTTTATTGGGCTCTGCATAAAAGTACGTTTGCTTTATCTTAAAGGGCAATTTTTCTTATGTTACATACTAGCTTATGCAAAGATACTTTATTAAAAGTTGCACTGTTTTCCCCGAACAATAGATCATGACATTTAGACTTCAAGAGTACAACTTTAATGAAATGATTCCAGATATTCATGTGTAAGTAACTCATTAAAATCATCTGTTATTTTTAATCTGACCCTCGATACCTTAGGATCATTGGAAATTGTGATGTCATTGATGAGATATATATTTGTTATGTATAGTAACGTTTTTGTGGAGGTGAAGTTTGCTTTAATAATATTTTATTCTAGTTTCTGTTGATTTGTTTTCTAATGGTCAAATACAAGAAAGAGAACACTTATTTAAGTAATACTATTAATTAATATCTTATGTAGTAGTAATAAAGTTTATAAATGAACTTACTACACAGCAGTTTCCACCTTTATTTATGGCGTTGCCTTTGGCCATCACCAGGATTACGAGCACAACAAGAGCTGCAAATAGAACTTTCATTTTGAGATTGTTACAGTTTTCATGATGACTTAACTTTAGAAAACTCTTTTTTTATCATTTATCCATAATTTTCAACCAATAATTTAAACTAATTTCTAGGTATCTTAAATTTAATAACGTAACTAATGTTTTCATCAATCATTGCAATCTTCTGTTATAGATTGGACGAATTATGTGTGATAAAAACCAATAACAGAGTGATACTTTAGAAATCAGCAGATTTCCCTCCATATAATAATATTACGTGACTCACACCTGCTCTTTTACAGTTGCATTCTTTGTGGAAGCTTTACTCTGTAAAAGCACGTTATACATATTACATCTTTAATATATTCCTTGACAGTACTAACACGTCTGTTACTTTCCATACATAATTAATATTATACCGTAATATTAAATAGCAACAAAATAAATATACAGTTGTTTATTTTTCTGTTAAGAACCTTATGAATTTTCTTGTGTATCCTGTAAACACTCTTTACGATTAATACAGTTCAAACTTTGGGTTTGCTAATCACTCCTTTTCTTTCTTATTTCCCCTGTTTTCAAAGCGAATAACGAAACATGGACATTTAATTTATTTTATCTTTCAAAAAGTAAAAAAAAAACAAAGTCTAAATTTCTTATGCAAAGATACTTTATTGAATGGAAAGAAGTCGCACTATTTTTTCCCAACAATAAATCACGACATTTAGACTTGAATAGAAGTGTATAATTTTAATAAAATTATTCCAGATATTCAAGTATTTTTAACCTGACCCTCGATTCCTTATGACCATTGGAAATTGTGATGTCATTAATGAGATATATTTTTCTTATGTTTAGTGACGTTTTTGTGAAGATGAAGTTTGATTCAATAGTATTTTATTATAGTTTTCTGTTTTGTTTTCTAATCGTCAAATACAATAAAGAGAACACTTTTTCAAATAATACTATTAACTAATATCTTATGTAGTAGGAACGAAATTTAAAAATAAACTTACTACACAGCAGTTTCCAAACTATATTTATGGCATTGCCTTTGGTCATCGCCAAGCTTATAAGGACAACGAGAGTTGCAAATAGAACTTTCATTATAAGCATGTTGCTGTTATCATGAAGATTTAACTTTAGAAAACCCTTTTGTATCATTTATCCAACATTGTCAGCCAATAGTTTAATTTTGAAAAAAAAATTAGAAACTAAATTTCTAGTTATCTTAACTTTCCTAACGTAACTTGAGTTTTTACCAATCTTTGCAAGCTTCTTTTATAGATTGGACGAATTATGTATGGTAACAACCAATAACAGAGTGATCCTCTTGAATACAGTAGATTTCCCTTCATATAATAATGTCACGTTACTCACACTTTCTCTTTTACAGTTTCATTATTTGTGAAAGCTTTACTCTGTTACAGATCGTTATACATATTATATCTTTAATATATTTCCGTGACAGTACTAACACGTCTGACATAAGTTTCCATACACAATTAATATTATACCGCAATATTAAATGGTATAAATATACAGTTTTTTAATTTCTGTTATGAACCTTAGGAATTTTCTTGTGTATCCTGTAAACACTATTTACAATTAATACAGTTCAAGCTTTGGGTGTGGCTCATCACTCCTTTTTTTTCTTGTTACTCCTGTTTTGAAAGCAGATATTTTAACGTTAAATGCGAATAACGAAACATTTGATTCGTTTTATCTTTCAAAAAGTAAGAAAAACAAAGTCTACATTTTGATCATAGTGAAATAGTCAAAATAAATTTCAATTAGCATTATTGTACTAATAGTAAAAATAGAAAGCATATTTTCTGAGCTGAGCTTCAGAATTATTATATCCATTATTCATACAATAGACCTGAAAACGTAGCTTTCCCACTGAAAAAAAGGGTGAATGTGAGGGAACTGTTATGGCTTTGGATTTAGGGTGCTTGACTTCCAGTATTAGACAAAAGATAAAACAGACGTTGGAATTGGGAAAATCGGTGTATACAAATAATTAAATTGGTAACTTTGAATGTTATTGCTCATTTTCCATTACCCAAAATTTTGCTGATAAGAAATTTTACTTAGATTTTAATATACAGATGGTTAACTTCATCAGTCAAAATTATAAAAGATGACGGTGTTTTTCTTAGAAATTCCAAAGAATACGCCGTAGGTTTGTTTTAGAATTTCGCGCAAAGCTGCACTATCTGCGCTAACCGTCCCATATTTTGCAGTGTAAGATTAGAGGGAAAGCAGCTAGTCATCACCACCCACCGCCAACTCTTGGGCTAGTCTTCTACCAATAAATAGTGGGATTAACGTCACATATAACGCTACCACAGCTCAAAGGACGAACATGTTTGGTGGGACGGGGATTCAAACCAGCTACCCTCAAATTACAAGTCCAACGCCTTAACTCTCCTGGTCATGCCGGTCATACGCCGTAAGTAATTTTTTATCTATACTACTGAATATTTTCTCAAGTATTCTTATAATTTCTATTACTTTACGACTTTCTTATACACAACTCAAGATTGAATATTTATTTTGTATGTGGAATACAGTACTTGTTGTTGTTGAAATTATTATTAATATTTTGAAGCGTTTTCTTGACTGTGAGATAATATTTGACGTTTCATATTTGCCCCTAGTGTTTTGTACCTTCCAACATACCTGATAAATATAAGATCAATTAGAGCAGTTTTAACACGTGAGAAGAGTTTGAGTGTGTTGTAGAGTAAAAAAAAAAGATGTTTCTGAAGTTTGTAATATATGTGTATCGGGATTATAATTTAAGAATAGCAAAAGTAAAAAAAATGTTATATATTGATGCAACGACCTGTATATTGATTTATTACACATTGTAACGGAATCCTCTACTCGTTTTGTCTAAGTTCTTTCTTTTTTCAATTACGTATGGAATTAATCAAACGTAATAATATGATTTATTTATCTGTTCCAACAGATTTACAGTTATACATTTATATTAATATCTATGTTTGTTTCCTTTTAATGCATGTAACATATATTGTTGAATGTGTATTGGGAAAGTCCCGCCTGTTCTCTTAATTTATAGAAGATTCTTGAGTGTAAGAATCAATTATATATATGTATATTTTTTACATTATTGCCCAAAGAACATTCGAGAACTTTATCTAAAGATTATTAATCGATGCGCCAAGAAACAGAATATATTGTTGGTCTGCTACAGTGAGTATACTATAAACCTCAGAAACTATATTTTTTGTAAACGCTTGTTAATTGGAAAACTATATATATTTAAATGAACTGTGCTGATATTAACATTGAATTAAGCGTTCTCGTTTGTACTGAACATCCAATATAATATTCAGTTCCTCACTTGATAGAAGATTTAATTTTGTTTGTAAGTTTGCAAAGCTCTCGTAGGTAAACCATTATTTGTAATAACCATTTCATACACTTGTATATAAAACATTATTTATAATAACCATTTCATGCTTATTTGATACATACTGATTTTCAATTAACTTTTAAAATTAGAATTAAAATTTCTGGCTGTTTAAAATCGTGATAAGTAACATACATCACATAAGAAAGTAGGAAGTGCGTCCGAACTAAATTATAATACGTAACACTGTGAAGAAAGTAGTCGTGAAATTATCCTATGTACATCAAAACAGACAGCAGTGTTCTACATCAGACGGCTAGGTGATACCTTGGGGTTACAAATGTTTTGCTTTATAAACATTACATAATGTTGTGGGGATGTATTACATTATAATTTTAAATATAATAGGATATTTTGTAAACTGGATACTTACGCAAATTTAAGAAGAATATAGTCTGGAACAAGTTTTTGTAGATTCGATAACTTTTACCTCTACTCTTGGGCTACTCTTTTACCAACGAATAGTGGGATTGAGCGTCACATTATACGCCCCCACGGCTGGGAGGGCGAGCATGTTTAGCGCGACGCGGGCTCGAACCCGCGACCCTCGGATTACGAGTCGCACGCCTTACGCGCTTGGCCATGCCAGGCCCAAACCGAACAAGCTATAATTTCGAAATTACTTGCCTAATTAGATTTTCACTTTGAAACAAACACATTTTCAAAATGTCTTCAACAAGTAGTAAAAAATAAATACAAGAGTAGTGCGTGCGTGCATGTTTTCTTATAGCAATGCCACAGTGGGCTATCTGTGGAGTACACCGAAGGAAATCGAACCCCTGATTTTAGCGTTGTAAATTCGAAGACTTCCCGATGCACTAGCGGGGAACTTAAAAGGTAGACTATAAAAATATTTGGGTCAGATAACGTTCATATACCGCTATCCTAATCATTTTGGCCTTGCTTTGTCTTTATTATAAATTACATCATCACTTGAAATTGATTTTTTAATTACCTTTGATAAATCAATAGTAACTATTGGTTATGTATTATCGTAAGAAATACAAAACCAAAAATAGGTAATTATATAAGGTAATTCATACGTCAATTGCAGGCAAATAATTTACAAATAGATAGGTAAAAGAAAATGATTGTCAGTTGTATTGAGTGACGTTCTTCTTGTCTTATTCGCTTATAATAATGTATTATGACAGTTTCTTGAGAATAATTTCATCACTCGATTACAGTTAAATATATTAAGCAGGAAACTATCATGTTAATAACTTGTATTCACCACGTAAAATGTTGTCAAGCGAAGATGAGGTAAGGAACGTTACATTTTTAGTTGTGTAAGGCAGAGAAGAAAGTGAACACCTTAAATGTTAAATAATGAACCATTGAACCAAGGAGATATTTGATGGGGCTTAAAAAAAAACAAAATGTATCTTAGAATGTATAAGACATATAGAGTAAAATGTACAGTATTACAGTACTCATACTATTTTTTTCTACTAGTAATAGTTTCGTTTAGCAACATTACTACTGTGTGTTCTTATTTAATGTTCGTAATAACACAACTTAGATCCCAACGTCTAATAACGTCGATTGTAACCTGTTTTCGTCAATTAATTCAGCATAAAATATCTTTAAAAATATGCCTAATTTATCACAACTGACAACAATTGATTGAATAGGAAATCAAAAATGAAAACAAAATCTGTGCTCTTGGTATTATGAAAACCTTCTAAAATAACGAGACAATAGACAAAGACTGATACAGGCCATTACACTTAGCCAGCGATTATCAACATAGAAATTGAGCATTTCTTTGTATTTTACAAAGAATACCCATATTTACTTTCTATTTTATTACTGCTGCATTATCCTGCATTGTATCATACTCTTATTCATTACCAGTTACGTACTTGGTACACTAGGAAATCCGTAATTTTTTTTTAAATATTAGTAGTACACCTATGATGTCCTTGTTGTGCTAGGTCAATTCTAAGTTGTGTCAGTGATATATGAACTTTCACTTACATCTCATTCATACAATAATCACACAACTAACCAGTTAACATTTGTTGTTATATCAAAGGTTCACCCTATTACTGGTACATATTTCCCTCTTGTAGATTTTAGCATTCTAGAACTGGAACTCTCTGTTATGAGAACCAACTTCTTTCATAAAGTTTCATGCCTTTATCACTGTGAAGATGCTAGCATGTAAAAGTTTATTTATAATTATTCTTAAAACAATTTTGAACCACACCTGATGTGCATCATACTTCTCTACTTAATCTGGCCTAGTAGTTCTTAACAATTGTCTCTGACCCTACAATAAATGTAAGTTAGAAGGATTGACCTGCCATTATTTTTTCACACTGAATGTGTAAGCTTGATGTGAGTAGTACTATTTTCAGTGTCATGGATATTCATAAACTTTAAGAGGTGTTTTCAAGACAAGCAGTACACTACTAACAATGCGTTAGTGAAATCTTAGAGAGTCTAGTGAGTGAACCAAAATTATACTACTATACTTTCAGGTATACCACTCCTCTAGGCTAATCTGTCATATGATTGTGTGATTATGGAGGTGGTGTTGCATAAGGTCTGTTTTAAACTACCCAAGGTTTGTTGTCTTCAAAAGGTCATCTGTTCTGATCTACAGTTAGTAACACTACAGCTTTACTATTTAGTGTCAAATTAATACTTTCAATCATAGTATCCCAAGATGTAGGTAAGTAAGTTAATGTTACTCAGGTACATGAAAATATAACATCCTTGGTAAGACAATCCAATACCACTCTGATATTCAGTCTTGCTTACTTCAAATGTAAACATAATTATTTGTTTATATCACTGGTGATATCAAGAACACCAAGACACATCCAATATTTTACAACTTCGAAATTTCTATTATTGAGTTTAACGTTTCAGCATGTATCTACACTATTTTGGTTTTAAGTATTAAACATATATTAAATATATTTGACATACATTAAACATTGTGGCGGTAATAGTGTTAAGCTGCATGTTGTTTTGCCTCAAACATCAAACACATATTAGATATTTTTCACAGCTTTTATAAGTAAGAAACCGCTACTTGTTGAGAACATTCTGGGAACTGGGGTGAACGGTCCATTCAAAATTATTGATACTCCTTCCTTTGAAATCGGATTTAAGACATGTATTTGGCATTCTCAAACCAGTTCATTGATGTACATTTCTTAAATTTGCTTTTGGCCTTTAGTCAACATTTTAGGATGAGGCTGATTGTAAATTCTAGTAAAAAAAGGTTTCCTTCCCAAAGACAAGATGAATTGAATACATTTTGAGCAGCGTTCAATATTTTAGTACCTAAGTTGCTTTATTTGTTTGTTTTTAAGCGCAAAGTTACATCAACGAACCCTAAGGAAAAATGGTTTGTGCTATGTTATATTAACCATTAACAACAACAAAAAATCTACTCATTAACAACAACAATAAATTATTTTAATTAGCAAATTCTGCGGACTTTACGTCAGTCTGTATTAATCATTAAGTAAATCCTATTCAATAATTGACTTTTACTGATAAAGACAGTTTTCATTTGAACTAACTCAACAGGTTCTTTCCGTGCTTAGCACATTGTGAGTATCGAAATTTAATTTTTTAGTGTTCCTTCAGATTTATTGCTCAATCAACGGGATGGGGCAATAAAGTGTTTGTTATCGTAATTATAGCGCAAATCTACGCAACGACTATTTGCGATAGATTAGACAGCCAATATAATCCATTACTACTTTTTGGGCTGCTATTATCTCTTCGAGTAATTGGATTTGACTGTCACTCTTATAGCAAATCCCAACGTATAGAGCTAATTTTCTGCGGCAACAGAGCACGAACCGTTAAGTGTGTGCGCGCTTTTTTATAGCAAAGTCAAATTGGGCTATCGGCTGATAGGGTCACTAGCCGTTAAACATGGAATTCACATTTGGGCTCTCTAAAATTTGAGCCACGCGAAGTGTCAATTACTTGTTATTTTTTGTTTCGTTGGATGTGTTGAAGATTATCACATAGGATAATTATTAATCAATAATCTTAATAAAGTTGATATGCCTGCTATTTTATACTGAAATATTTTATTTTTGTCATGTTTATGTTATCTTTAAATTATATTTTAGATCACTTCGGAAGTCGAGATAAGGAAAAGACTTGATTACTATTTGTTTCGTTAATAAAACGGCTCGGCATGGCTAGATAGTAGGATGCTTGAGTTTCAGTATGAGGGTCGGAGGCTTGGATCCCCTTCATAGCACACATACTCGCCCTTTCAGTCGTGTGACCGCTATAATGTTACAATCAATCTAGCTATTCGTTAATTAAAGTGTATTTCAAGTGTTGGCGGTGATAACTTGCTGCCTTCCCTCGTGTCTTATACTGCTAAATTTGGGACGGCTAGTTCAGATAGCTCTCGTGTAGCTTTGCGCAAAATTGATACATTTATGAAACACTTTCATACTATTGTTTGATAACTGATAATTGTACGTACCGAACGAAAGGTGGGAAAAGGCTTTATCAAGAACTGTGATGCAATTCTTCTGATTTATTTCAATATACCTAGTATTGAAAAGTATTATTAATTTATTCAAATAGGTCTACTCTTCCATTATTAACATAAACTATTCAAATTGTCTACTGCTCTATTATTAACAAGATAAGCTATTCAAGTCGTCCACTTCCCCATTGTTAACTACAGATCCTATTCATCTCTTTTTCAAATTGTTTAGTTCACGTCAGTGATGTGTCTTTTTAATTCTGATCTAGACGTGGTGCAATTATTTCAATAAAAATACGTAAGTGAAAAAGATTAAATATATATAATTAACTTGGAATGACCTGGCTGAAGTCATGGGACAAGAGACAGACGCAAAGGATACTCAGAATGTGATTGTTTTTTCAGACACTGAATGTGCTTATTTATTTACTTAGCCAAAAGTTCGTTGTTTGCTTTAAATAAGGCATGACCGTGTTTCACCTACTTTCTCAAACTTCGAAGACATGAAAGCTTACACCACATTTCTTGACTCCTCAAATTCTAATTTTGATTATGATTATTACTAAATACGAAGCAAAATTGTATATAGCAATACATGAATTTACAATTAAAATAGTGTGATATTGATCTTAATATAACACTGAGTTTATTGGAAAAGTAAATAGTACACACAACATTCTGATAAAACTAACTTAGCATTATTAGGTACAACAAAAAGTAAGATAATTCAAACAGTATACACGGCAGGGGTTGACCTAATATATTTACGTCTGCCATTCAAGTTACTAATTTTGTACAGATGTAGAGTCGGTAGTTATGAAAGATTTTTTTAGATTAGCGTTTTTGTTTTTTTCTAATAATGAAATCATTTTCATGGTTTAAAACTTTCGCTGTTTCAGTTAGGTTAATTTCTTATCAGTGATCGAATATCCATAAAGGTGAGAAATTTTGTGTTTATTGAGTCTAGTGTTTATGTTTCTTCCAGTTTTTCAAATATAATTAACATTATATATGTTACATTCTATTTTATTTTTTTTACTTGATGTGGTTGTATATTTCTGATAAAGTATTGTCAAATGTTTAATCATATTTCTATAACTTTATATTAATGCCAAAGTTATATTATTTTTAAATCTGACTTCAAATTGCTATTAATCTGTTAGTGATATAATTTCCGTATCTGTTCTTTTTTTGACATGTTAGTTCTTTTCACACTAATAAAGTTTGCTACAATACTCATGTAACATGTAGATGCACCAATGGTAACTTCTTGTATCAGCTGCAGAGCTTCTTGTACTATAGTTCTTACATTCACCATCAAGTTGTGTGGAATGGTCTTCTTAGTGTTTCCTACAATGCTAAGATGGTTGCAGAAATACTTATTGCAGTGTTAGTGTTGTCCAAATACATGATGGAATCCATTTTAGGTCTTTGTGCAAATTTTCAATAGATGGCTTTTGTTGTTCGACATGATATTTCATTGCTCTACCGACTGCTGATGTAAAGTGTTTGTTATCTGGGTTGGAGCGAATTCTGCCATTTTGAGTATTTTCTTTTCCCAATTCGTGAATTACTTTCGTTTAAAATCATACGACATGATTAGCACACTCCATTAGTTTCAGATATCAGACATCCTTCATTTTGGGATTTCTTCTGTTTTTGTTTTGCCAACTGTCACACCAGAATTAGAATATAATTGCCCCCATTACTTTTTTTGCACCAGTCACCATCTGTTACGCATAAAACGTCTTCTTACTCTTCATTTCCTTTTTTGGATAACTAGCTATTTTTCATCTTTTCCTGTCATGATTATTTGATTTTTCATATTATCCTTTCTTAACTAAATAGCTAACATCGCAGCTGATATAACCGACAAAGCTTCATTTATTTGAGAATAACCACAGCCAGTTTTCAAAAATCCGCAAACTGTGGCATCATTTATATCACCCAAAACATCATAGTTTAGAAAATGGTGACGATAGAATCTCACTTGCACTTAACACAGTCAAATTTAAAGTAGCAAATAAATCCTTCTTTCTTTCCTTCAAAAATATTTCTGTGAAGTGATGGTATATTATTAACTTATGGATAGAAACAATTCTAATTTCGCAATAGAGTTGTAAGCCATAATTATCTGACAAAAGCTGGAAAAGTCGGCGATGAAGTGTTGCAGATATCTCCGTTTTCTCTAATGATGTGAAAATGTCATTTACTTACAATTTTGGAGTTAGACGATACTGCTTTGGTGCACGCCTGAAATAACAAATATTTTATCAATATTGGAAATGAAAGAGTAATTATAAGTTTAGTAACAATAAGAAAACTAACGTGTTTCTTTTTTTAAAGACATGATGTTATATTTTTAATAGGAAGGTATTTTGTGTTTAAGAGTTAGATTTGTTATTGATGTTTCGCTCAATTTGAAGAGAAGAAACGTACAACGTCTTATTTTTTAATAACATTTATTTCTTCTATTGGCTTTACGCTTTCTTTGAGATATGATATATATTTTTAAAGTAGTCAATTTCACAGAGTAAATCACAAAATAACAACTTGACTACAGCAAAGAACCACCGAGTTAATACCTAGTTTAATCTTACTGGCAAACACGGTTTAGGGCACATTCCAATGCTACGACGCATGTGGTAGTCAGCCAGTTGGCATCATAGAAAGCTTACGAACACTTTTCCACACGCCAAATTCTATGTTTCCTTTATTCTTATATTCGGCTGTTATGGATATAAAACAGAAATGAACTCAAAACGTTTCATCTCATGTCAGGTAAAAAGTAGAGACGTTTATTCAGTTCTATACCGCAACAAATGAATATTGTGATGCTGATAGCACTTAATGAGATCATTTATACAAATAAATTTCAAATATTCATAGACCTAGGAATTATCAAGACTAGTTCTTACTGGATACGTCCGTGCTTTCGTATCTAGTTTTCTCAAGGAGAAAATATTGCATTTTTTTTAAAAAAACTACAAATATGATCACAAAGAATAATTTATGAGCACAGCAGATCCAATAAAGTATATACAAAGCATACCATAATTCACATATAACAGCACCAGGTTCATAACTGTGTTTTTCAAGAGCTAATATAGTAATCACTATGATTCTGTTACAACTTTAAATATAATGTAACCAGTTAGAAATTGCAAACTGTATACTACAATAACAGCCGTTCACTATATTTTGATTTATAAAGTATTTCCGACCTAACCTAAATTCAACTATTCCTGAACAAATAAATAAACTACTTCACACCTAATTTATTTGTTACAAGTGAAAATAAAAGTAGCAAGACCGAATATAATATTTTTACATATGTGTAATCGATTCTGACTGTCAATACATTCATAAATATGAAATAAAACTACAACTAAGTGAAAACTTATAGCAAGCAATTTTTACCATGTTAATTAGGTTTTTGAGTCCCTTTTTAACTAACTAATAGTAACTTAAATTCATTTAGGCTTGTAAATAATATTATGGCAATATGGCTAATTTGTTATTCAGTATTATACAGCATACTGTTTAATGATTATATTGAAAATTATCTTATTTGTATCAAAGATAAAATAGTAAATATAATATGTGACGCAGAGGCCTAATGTATCCATTTGGTTCGCAACGTCGATCGTATTTTCTATTTTACCTTAAGTAAAAAAAGAAGAAACATGTGACATAATATTTACAATAGCCTGGAAATACATTCTTTCAGTGCAAGAGTTGTTTTCAACTTTAGTTATTATAAAATGCGTATAACTAAAGTTTTCAGGAGTCAAATGGTGTTGTCATCTGTTCGATGTAACATACAATAATATTAAAAGAAAACTTTACCTTTGATAAGTTTTCAATATTTTGGCAAAGAAAACACAATGTGTTTCTTTACTTGCAATGTATTTCTGAATTTAATTAATAGTTGGAAATTTTCATGGTTTCAAAACTGTTTGTTTCTTTATTTTTCACAGTTAATTACCCACTTTTCGTCAATGAACCGATTACAAAAGGGCCTGGCATGGCCAAGCGCGTAAGACGTGCGACTCGTAATCCGAGGATCTCGGGTTCACGCCCGCGTCGCGCTAAACATGCTCGCCCTCCCAGCCGTATAATGTGACGGTCAATCCCACTATTCGTTGGTAAAAGAGTACCCCAAGAGTTGGCGGTGGGTGGTGATGACTAGCTGCCTTCCCTCTAGTCTCACACTGCTAAATTAGAGACGGATAGCACAGATAGCCCTCGAGTAGCTTTGTGCGAAATTCTAAAAACAAACAAACAAACCGATTACAAAAAATTGTAGAAAATATACACGTAAGGTAAACGGAAATATAAAACTGTCATGGACTCACAAAACTCCACAACTTATAAAATAAAACTTTGTTTTATGATACAGTAAGGTATTTCACGAAACTTTGAAAACATAATTTCAAAGCACCAAATAATGTATCATTAGTTAATTATTTTATCAATGATCAAATTATTGAATTAAACCTTATGCATAAAGATATAAAAATCAAACATTTTTATGTTTATAAAAACTATAAGTAACATTTACTTATACCATAAATATATGGTAACTAATATTTTGAATGGTTGTTTTTTTTTTACTTAGTAGTTCGATAGAGTGATTTTTCGGCACGTGAATTACTTGGAACCTTTTTTGATGCCTATTATTAAGAACTACCGTACATAACTTGTTAATGTTATGTTATGATTTACAAAAAAAAAAATTCTATGTGGTTGTTAAGCTAAAAGATGGTGTATCTCAGTTGCTTTTGTGCGAATCAAATATGTTCTAAGATATAGTGAACTTTCTTCCATAGTTGCTTGTATTGATTGAGTTTAAATATAAATATACTTTAATCACTAGTGATGCAAATTTTTCTATTCCTATTAATATTTCTTTTCATCTAAAATAACAAACCAACAAATGAGTACATTGTTCGACACAAAATTAATGTTGTCTGTTATATATAAATGAGATAGTTTTATACAAACTAGATGATATGAGCTGTAGAAGTTTTTGATATTTTCTTCTATATAGCTAGTACCCGTACATTCTAGCTATTTTGTGAGAATTTTGCAACACTACGTTTAATTAAATTACAAATAAAGTCAATAGATGATAGGGCATGTATTTAGGTGTTTGAAGGCATGTTGCACCTGATTTATCAAGTATGCTGAAACATGATTTCTAAACAAATTAGTTTATATTTACTAAATAAATTAATTGATATGTTTTGATAAACTGAAAACAAACTGCGAACCGTATTTTTTACAGAATATAACCATAACAATCAATATCCTAAAAGCCTACAGACGCAAGATGATGATGAATACGTTAAATGAGATATAAAAAAAAAAAAACTATTCTAAATATGTAAGACATCACATTGCATGATAGCCATAACTGATGTAAAGTTGCAGTGGAAGTACATATATTAGTATCACATTTTGACATAATCTAGCATCTCGTCAGTAGTTTGAAGCCACCGAATATTTCTCGCTTTTAGGAATGGTATGTAACAATTCCTTATGACCCAAAATATTCACATACTCAAGATCATAAAGATGCGTTCAGGCCGAGAATTTATAATATTAACGACGGGGATATTCCTTATACTTAATGTCAATAGAAAATAAAGGATTGTAAATCAACCAGGGGAGTACTAACCGGAAAGAGGCTAGCAACAACTTGTACTCCAGTTGTAGTAAGAAAAGCATTGCGTTTTGTAACAGGTAAGAATCATCAAACGCAAATATTAGTGTAAAATCCATCTACGTGCCACAGACGACAGTACACTATAACAGAGAAGGTTATCCGTTTGGAAAAGAAACACAAATATTATGTATAAAACATATCAATTTAACTGTCGTATACTTCAAGGAGCAAAAATATTAAAGGGTATTCATAATATTCCATACGAAGACATATCGGCCAATTCATAGAACGCAGCTTCTACAGATTTCTGTGCGATCGAACTGCTGAAACACACGCTGGGGAACAGTCATCATCGTACTCTAGATCTTGCATGAAAAACAAGGAAGAAGTAGTAGTGAGATTTGGACAATAAAGCCTGAACACCGAGCCATTTGCAATGGAAACTACGCTGCACGATCATCAGACAGAACCTGACTGGACATGGCAACATGGACTTTAACAACATGTTGAAGTTTGAAATTCATTTTACACTTTCCTTTTAAATTTGTGTGTGATCACATTTTAAGTTTATATATAAACAAAAGCAGTAAATTAATAATGTCATCATATAGAAAGTTAAAAGGAAAATGTAAAATTCATATCATGACTGACACGAGTTATTCCCTTCAGAAACGACATAGCCATAAAAATAAAATTTAAAAACGCTTATTTCTTATATCTTAGTGAAAAACGAACAATAAGTCTCAGAAGCAAAGAGGTTACCCAAAGGCTGAAATCCTATATTGAAATTCTATATATTCTAAAATATATTGTTATATAAAGTTCATTGTCGTTTTTGAATTTTCGTAATGTGCAGTACAGGATTGAAAACAAATTGTCATGTAAAATTTTATTACCTTGTCTAACTGTATTTTTAATGAACAAGGTATTACGCCATGCAATGTTGTTGTTTTATTTAGTTGTACCTTGTTTTTCTGTATTTAAATAAATCCGATATAAATTAAAGAGTCTCTGTCTTCTTAAGATGAAGTGATTTATCTCAGAGATAAATGACTTTTTTATTCCATTTTACACAAAAACGATGTTTAACATTGTTGTTCATGCATATCAAAGAATGTTTTCAAAAATGTGTATTAGTAAATGTGCAGTATGACTAAACGTAACTTCAAAGTCAATAAAACGGTTCTATCGTATGTAAACGTATCCAATTGAATTTCGGAGTTATACAAAATGTGTTGTACGACATGTATAGTGTCTCTGAATATTACTTCAAAGTTGTTTGTTTTTATTCTTCTTCTATCAGATGAGCAGCATGTTTAATTACAGCTTCAAAAGATATAAAAAATGTGTTCCAATAGAGGTTTAAAAACTGTTCGCTCAGATTTGCAGTAGGTCTGAATATTTACGTTTTTTGGTAAAAAATGTTTTGTAATATGTGCATGTGTTTGACTGAACATTTTGAATTTCAAAAAACGTGTTACATCAGACATTTTAAAAATGTGTTCTATCAGTTGTTTTATGTGTCTGAGTACGGCAATAAACTCAAAAACATATTCAGTGAGTTTAAATGCGACATCAGACTTTTACAAATAACTCACATTTCTTGAAGTTGGGAAAGAACGAAAAGTATTAGTATGTTTTCAATTGTGCGTACAGCTACACAAGACTAGGTGGAAGACAGTTAGTTTCTTTGGCTAAAAAAAACAACTGAGAACCAACTTGTGAGTTGCACATAACCACACAAGTTTCATCAACAAATTTACGTGTGAAAAATTTGGAAATGTTAAATAAATCTGCTAAATCACTGCGTAGAAAACGGTAAAAAATTGAAATACCCTATTCAAAACTATAAAAACTATTTTTTTAATTACTTAAATGCACACAAACATATATGTATATATATACGGTTTTATCTATATGGGCGCTATAATATTGCACTAACTGACTCAAAAAGAAAGCTATATATATACATATATCTGTATATCACTCTGTAATATTACATCCATTAATATGGTTGGATATAACTGAAATATGAATAATTTGTTTTTAGTTTCTTTTAGTGTTCTTTCTATTCATGAAATTTTGCTCACGTTATTTAAGTAGCGTTTGAAATGGTGGAGTGTAACGATAGATAATTATTGAAAGTTAGTTACAGAATTTCCTGTAATGTTGGATTCATAAAAGAAACTAATATTTTGTCTCGCCTTCACGTTGGATTTAAATAATCCAAAAAGAACTAATTGAGGTTATTGCTTTCTCAACAGGAAATTTACGTAAAATAGGTTAGTGAATAAAAATTCGAAGAATTATACAACAAAATCTACCTACTTCTTCAGATAAAGTTTCTTGATGTGTATTGATGCATCAGTTACTAACTGAATAGTGTGTTGTGAATACTAGGTATATTGAAATAATTCAGACGAATTGTATCATACTTTTTGATAAAGCCTTTTCCCACCTTCAGTTCAGTACGTACAATTATCAGTTTTTCAAACAATAATATAAATGTGTTTTATAAACGTTTGAATTTTGCGCAATGATACACGAGGGCTATCTGCGCTAGCCGTCACTAATTTAGCAGTGTAAAACTAAAGGTTGCGAGTGAAGGTTGCTAGTCGTCAACAACCACCGCCAACTCTTGGGCTACTCTTTTACCAACAAATAATGAGATCGACTACACATTATACCGTCCCCACGTCTGAAAGGACGAGCATGTTTGATGTCACGGAGATTCGAACTCGGGACCCTCAGATTGGAGGTCAAGCAACCTAACTACCTAGCCATGTTGAGCCCCTTTCTTGTGATTTTGTTTACTTTACTTTATCAAAATGTATTAATTTTTTACAAAAATAAAAATGTATTTATTTTCCTCATATATACAGTATAGAACAGATGTGATATGAAAATTATTGTGAAAAAACAAATAGTCATTAATATCTCAATAGTAAAAAAATGCACTTTAAAAATTGTGGAATTATTGATGGCTGAATATTAAAGTGATATTTTTATTGTTAAGCATTTTGAAACTATGAAATTCATCGAAGTTACTGTAGTTGTTAACACTTTGTATAGGTTGTACTTTCCAAAGTAAACAAAGAATGCATTTTTCCTAATATATTTCATTGGTTAAGAAGTTTGTTGTGTCCAAGAAAAGGAATTAAAATGAAGAGTTTAACAGAGTGCAGTACCCCCTTGTGCAGCTTTGTACTTAACAAAAAACAACTACGTTTTACGATATTTCGTGCAATGCGTTCTCTCTTTGGTTTTTTTTAGTTATTACTATATTATAAGTTGTAATAATACTTTATTGTTCTAATATTCTGTGTTTATAAAATGTCTATAGATTACAAATCCTAATCCAAATAAAAGTTTTATAAATAAACACACGACTGTCAGAAATGCAGAATAAAAAATTATTTGTTTTTGAATTTCGCGTGACGCTACACAAGGGCTACCTGCGCTAGCCGTCCTTAATTTTATCAACGAATATTGCGAATTACCGTCATATTATAACGACCAACGCCTAAAAGCTAAAATGCGAGATCGATTCCCCGAGATGAATAGAACCCATATGTTCGCTGATTAGTTTATGCTAAAATGACTATCACTGATCATAAAAACAAATAACAGCAGACACTTTTGTTACACAACCTCTTTCAAACATGTGGTCGGCTTCCGGTCAGTTACCTCTCTCTTTGTGAATCTGACGATGACCGAAGAAGGTCGAAACGTTGTTCGCTCTTCTATGTAAAATATTTTCTCAACCCGAACGAGCCGTTTTTGCATATAAGTCTAACCTACACTAAGTTTTTCGTGCTACCACAAAACAATTAAAACATCGATTATGTTTACTTCTTTTGAATTTCGCACAAAGCTACTCGAGGGCTATATTTGCTAGCCATTTCGAATTTAGAAGTGTAAGACTGGAGGGAAGGCAGCTAGTCATTACCACCCACCGCCAACTCTTGGGTTACTCTTTTACCAATTAATAGTGGGATTGACCGTCACATTATAAGGGCGAGCATGGATGGCGCGACGAGGTTGCGAACCCACAATCCTCAGATTACGAGTCGCATGCCTTAACACGCTTGGCCATGCCTATCGATTATGACTTCCATCCTTTTGAAAGCTTTTATAATATATCACCATTCGGCCTTAAATGAAGAAATTTAAAATATTTATTCGATCTTTAAACGTCTACAATATCCTGTGGGGTTTATCAGAAATGCCCATTCACTTATCCTAAGTAGCTTTAAGCTTGTAACAGTATACATCTGTTTATTATTAAATTTTATTTCAGTTTGCCATCTTGATTGTTCTTTGAACCGTGTATAATTACTTTCCAGGCCATATATGCTGCAGGAACGTGAAGGTCACTTTACGCTATCGAATTGCTTTACACTATGCAACAAAACTTTTACTTTTCCTTGTTCCATAAAACAAAGTGTTATTTCCCAACTGATTATGCCTAAAGTAAATGTAAAAGACCTATTTTTCCCTTCAACTTCTGCTTTTGTGCCTGGGTAATGAAATTTTCAAATTTATCCGTTTAGCAGAACATTCCAGGTAGATTCAGTGTTGAGCAGGTGATAGAGATTTTCTGGAATTTACAAGAACTTTTAAGATTGTTGTAGAACTTAAGATAATTTTCAAAAAACATTTTAGGATTTTCTATAACTTTCCATAATAATATATGTTCTGGGGATCACCAAGCACCACTTCAGTTTAGTTCTAGCTGACTAACTGAGCTGATAGACCCATCTGATATTATCAGAGATGGCATCAAGAAGCTGTAAGCTTTTCTCCAGACGTATTCTGCTATGTATGTGGCCAATTTATTAAGACATGAGCGAAAAAGAACTAAGTGGCAGTATCTACTACAATGTATGAAGCCTACAAGGAATATTTCGGCATGCCTTATCGGGGATGAAGTTAAACACCGGGTACCTCATTTTACCTGCGAGCATTGCAAAAAACTTTTGAAGGTAAGACGGACAATTTTTGCTTATTCGAATAGTAAGATTTTGCAATTTCCAACGGCTCTGAGGATTTGAGGGTCAAATTTGAAAAAAAATTAAAGACGTATTTTAACTGGGTTATACATGGATTTCTGGAATGATTTCATTGAAGTTGTGTACTTCTTTTCACATTTATAATGATTTATTGTTAGGGGAAAGTAGTGAAACTCGTTCTTTCTATCGATATTAAATTAAGCATTTTTACGATTGCTACTATATAACGTAGTAAAAATATTGTCCTAATATAGGGCAAACATATATTTTTATGCAGAGATGAATAAAGAGAAGCCTAATAAGATCAACGAGTTAAAACAGTGGATACAAAAGTTTTTAGTAAAAAGTCATTACAGTTCGAGTATTATAATTAATCATTTTTCATGAATTAATTATAATTTTGAAAACAATGTTTTCTTGCTGTAAATAATCATTTTTGTCTTCAATAGTGAGCCTTCTTGGTATAAGAATTGTACTTAAAATTTGATTTTTATCGAGGGTTAATTTAATACAGTAACTGTAGATACTAAGAATGGATTAAAACGACAGTATTCAAATGTGATAGAAAACCATTTAACGATATTTCAGTACTTCAACATCCCGAAACGTATTTATAAATGTTTGAAACTTGAATTTATTACGAACAGTAAGAAACAATTTCTATTTTTAACATATATTTAACAGTCATTAAGATTGGAAAAGAAAATACGGTCATACATAGGAAACATTTCCTTCTGTAAATTACATTACAGTATACATAAATATTTCATCATGGTGTTACACTTGGACATAACTCACAGATCGAAGAAATGTGATTGTGATAGTCATTTTGTCTTACTTTCCACGATGTTCTTATGTATTCCATTCTCTCTTTGTTTCAAGAATGTTGCACATCCTCAGTTAAAAAATCTGTAGTTCAGGTCTAAATTAAACATATCAAATTGATTGTAAGCAAATGTAAGAAAGGAATATTTCAAAGTTATTTGTGATACGAGTTGGAATAATTATGTCGTTCTTGATATGTCTAAGTTCACAATTAAATTTTACGAAAAGAAAGTTGTAGAATATCATATAAAGGTTGACGTAACTGAAACTGTTTTTCTTCGCATGATTCCACGTGCAATTCGAAAATGTGAAAATGCGCAATTTCTGTTTGTGTAATCACACTTTATTTCAGTATGCTGTACGAAGAACAATTACAGTCACAGAATTATTTTATTTCTGTACTCTACAGAAACTGATAATTTTATATAACCACTTGATAAGTAAAGAAAATAAAATTTCAGTACTCTACAGATATTTTATCTAACTAATTTACAGCGCCTGGAAAAAAATTTGTGACTGACGTCACAAAAGAAGTTAGGCTTAGCTTCAATTAGGATCCATATTTTGTCTATTTCAGAACATTCTGTTTTTGGAAACAAACTCAATAATCCATCCAATTTAGTTTAATTTTAAATTGTATTAGAATTGTGCTTTATATTTTATTATTTTATTTTATATCTGTGGTTCATGTGGAACACAGTCACTCATATCTTATGAGTCAATGTAAAATTTTACAGTCAGTAATGTTTTTCGGATTTTTTTACGTCAATTTCCGAATCTTGATTATTTATATAAACGTTCTTAATTTTTAATTTGATACATGATAGGTACAGTAACATAGAACTATGATATTAGAAAATAACTATTAATTTCATTAAGGATACATACAATATTATGGAAATATTATATTGCAAGGTAACTATTAATTTTATTATTCTAGATACAACAACATAGATCTATTATATTATAAGTCAACTGCTACCTCGATTAAACACAGATATATCAGAACAGTGGAATGATACTAGAAACTCAAAAAAATGTTTTTCATGTTTATGTATACATAATTCCTCTAGTGTATGTATGAAATAAACTAAATGCATGAAGTTCGATTAAACTTGAGGAAATGAGTTATGTGATATATACCGACCGTAATACTATAATTCTTAATGCTTTATATAAATATATTTTATATTTGTTAAAGCTTTTTGCTCTTGTAAAATTTTAAACAAAGTTAAATCTTACTTTTTACGTTTGCAGCAACTCAAAAAATTTATCTGAGAAATTTTCAGTACTTCACAAAGATCCAGACGATACGCTTACTGAAATGATTAACAATTGTTTATGAAGATATAAGATTATGAGGTTAAAATATATAGACATATCTACTACATTGAACAGCTATCTTTCATATTCAACATCTTATTTCTCTTAATTTTTTTTAAATATCATTATCTACAGAAACACTTGACAATATTTATAGTTTGAATTAGGGTAACAATTCAAGTAACGGTTAGACATTGTAATAACTAGTTATTCATATATCACATTTTAACCAAAAATACCTCAACCACTCCAGATATGTTTAATATGTTATTTTCGTTATACAGAAGGTTAACATTTTAATTATTCTTTTATATTTTAAATATGTTAACGTTAGGAGAGTATGTGGTTATATAATAATATTTCCACTTTAGCATATCAATTTAACACATGTTATATTTTTAAACACAGGAAATAAAACCTACATTTCCCAACATGAATTGATAAAGTACTGTACAGACAAAATAGTATGACTGAAAATCACGATTTCACTAGAATTGAGGTGTTCAAAACTTTTAAGTTACGGGGCATTGTAAAGTGACAATTAATTCTACTAATTATTAGCAAAATAGTAGTCCAAGAGTTGGTGATGGGTGGTGATGACTAGCTTCTTTCCCTCAAGTCTCTCACTGCTAAATTAGGGACGGCAAGCAAAATTGAAAAAAAAAAACACATGGCAAAACAACTAGTGAAGATTGTAATTACAAACTTAATACGTTAAACACCTTCTGCTACACTACACTTTAAGCCCGGCATTGCCAGGTGGGTTAAGGCGTTCCACTCGTAAACTGAGGGTCGCGTGCTAGATTCCCCGTCACACCAAACATGCTCGCTCTTTCAGCCAGGAGTATGTTATAATGTGACGGTCAATCTCACTATTCGTTGGTAAAAGAGTAGCTCAAGAGTTAGCGGTGGGTGGTGATGACTAGTTGTTTTTCCTCTAGTCTTACACTGCTAAATTAGGGACGGATAACGCAGATAGCCCTTGAGTAGCTTTGCGCAAAATTCTAACACAAAACAAACACAACACTTTAGAATAACAATTCTGAGAGAATGTATGTTATATGTTTAATGGACACAAAAGATAAATGTGTCCTCTTTACGTCCTATACATTTATAGCTACTTTAGTTGAAGAATGAAATGTGACATTCACTGAAGAGGTATTAAACGGCACCTACAGAGAATCTGAATCATGAACTAAATCAATTAAACTCAAATATCTGAAAGAAGACAAGATTCACCTACTCCAAGGAGAAAACTAAATTCAATTATATGAAAAATATTTTAAATTTTGCATTTCTCTGAGTATCAACTAAAATATATAAACTTCAATAAAAAAATAACCAAGTTTTCTCACTACTTTAGAATGCTGGCCAGTATTATGTGATTTTTTTCTACCACATTTAGTATTAACTGATTTCACTGGTATATGAAATGTTATTGGATTTATTCGATGTAATTGACATAATAATTAATCATTTCTATGTTATTTACAGCTTCAACGGATCACTTAAAAGCTGATGAGGATCAGCATCTATGTATTACTTATAATAACCTGAATCTGTCGTGGTTTCCTCTTCTTTGAAATGTGTTTGACTCTTAAATACGTTTATTTTGAATATACAACTGTCAAAACAACAACATTGTTGAGTTTGTAGTTATTTGTTAAATATCACTTTGAGGTTGTGATGAAGCAATAGGCACCATGTGATTTTGAAAATCTATTTAATTATATATTGTTTGTTTCAGTATCTAGTTTACAGGTAAAAGAAAACAGCCATCATTTTCAAGTGTTAAAAATGAAAATAAGGAATTTTCCAAATTAAACGAGTTTAAATTAGTAATTCATTCTCCAAGCTTATTAATTTGCTATAGAAATTTCGTCACGCGTTATTAAATAATTTTTTGTTTGTTGTTTAATGCATAGCTAAACAGTGACGTGTCTGCAATCTAACGACCGCTATTATGAAAATTTGATATTTAATTCTATTAGAATAATTCGATCGTTTATTTAGTTTAGAGCAAAGCTGTCTTTTTTTTTGTTTGTTTGTTTTTGAATTTCGCACAAAGCTACTCGAGAGCAATCTGTGCTAGCCGTCCCTAATTTAGGAGTGTAAAACTAGGGGGAAGGCAGCTAGTCATCACCACTCACCGCCAACTCTTGGGCTACTCTTTTACCAACGAATAGTTGGATTGACAGTCACATTATAACGCCCTCACGGCTGAAAGAGCGAGCATGTTTGGCGCGACCGGGATGCGAACCCGCGACCCTCAGATTACGAGTTGCACGCCTTAACACGCTTGGCCGTGCCGGGCCTTAGAGCAAAGCGAAACTGGATTATCCTTCATGACCATCGCGCAGAATTTAACTCTAGGTGATAGCGTTGTAAATCCCAAAATTAACGACTGCTCAATCAAGGAACCTAATAGTTCCTAATCAAGTAACTTATAGTTAAAATTATTACACATAAACAAAATATTGACGCCACATTAAACACACAAGAAGGTAGAATTCAGAATCGGTTGGACACTTAAATACAAACAACAATGTTAAATATTCAACTTAAAATGTATGTAATGAGTCGATAACGAGAGAAATGTATACTTTGTGGTAGTAAATCTTTAGTTATAGAAAAAAAAGTTGCGGCTCAAAACGTTGAACATTAAATTGTTTTGAAGTATTATGAGAAATCAAGTAAATATATACTAGGAATAGTGAGAAACTGTAGGAACACGGAAAAGAAATGAAAACAAATTTAATTGGAAATATTCATATTTTTGAGAAAGTAGTTATTAGACGCCAGATTATAGAAGTTTTATCATCACACACAAAAAATAAGTTAAAGAATTAAATTATTTGCAATTGAGTTTTGTTTTTTTTAAATACGGTGATAGACTGTACTACAAAGTTCGTTTAAACTCGAGTGTAGTATTTCCGTCTCAATCAACATCTGCAATCTTTATTTCCATGGTCCTATTTACGGTGTTGACATCACATGTATACATTTAAGTAGATTACTATATTTTAATTTTAGCCATCTTCAATTTGAGTTGCGTATATTGCGTTACCTTTTGTTTCTGAACTTGAATCTGAACATAATTTATACAGTGATACTTTTGTTTTCATTTCAGTTTTTTTTATAGAAGAACATAAAAGTAATATGCCACTGTTATCTATTTATACTTCTTTTTATGAGGTACTTGTAAAACATGGTAAAGAAAATAACACTACGAAAATAAATTTATAAATTAAATTTGTACAATAGTGTTGCACTAATCACTGTACTGAAAACGTCGCACCTTTATTTCTACAGACCATCTACAAGGCCAAAAGTAAATTACAGAAATCTACTTAAATATATGCAGATGATGTCAACACTGTAAAAAGAACTACGGAAATAAAGATTACTGACGTTGTTTAAAACGGTGACATTGCCTTATACTTTAAAGTCTAAACTGACTTATTTCGTATATGTTCTTTAGAAAATTTAAAAATATTAAAACTCTTTAAAACGTTCATTCATAAATTTTCTCATTCTGTCTATTCATGATTATTTGCCTGTCAATTGATCTCTGAATCGACCTGTATAGTTCACCTTTTTATATTGCATTTCTAATGGTCATTCATTATAAATAATAAACATTGACTTATCAAAGAGAATACAATAAAGTAAGTGTCAATTGATAGAGTAATTCACTGTAAGCGGTTCGGAACATAAAACGATACAGGTAAAGGAAAGGATTAAAACAGACATTATGCTACTTGTTATCCTTTAGTTCAAATTTCAGTTATTTGAAACAGCACTGTTTCTCTACATTAAGAACATGCCCACTTGCGTGTCACATTTGTCAGAACAAACACAATAAGTAATACTGTATATACACATGTGAGCTATTGTTTCTGTTAGCAAACAAATGGTTCACTTAGTCGCGAAACATGTTCGGATTTAAGTACTGATTAAAGACTTGTTAAGTGAAGTTAAATGAAGAATAAATACTTCTACACTAGGTCGAAATGTGCACCAAACATTAACTGTATTGTCTTGAACGCAAAAAAAAATTGAATTTTTATAGTTTAATTAACTCCAAATATTTCGTACCAGAAAAGTTGAAAACGTTGAAGGAATATTAATTTTGTTTTGCATTTTGCAGACAGCTACACGAGGACTATCTGCGCTAGCGATCCCTAATTTTGCAGTGAAAAGTAGAGGGAAAGCAGCTAATCATGACCACCCACCGTCAACGCTTGGGCTACATTTTTATCAACCAATAGTGAGATTGACAGCTATATTATCACGCTCACACGGCTGAAAGGGCTAGCATATTTGAATAGATTCGAATCCGCGACTCTTGGATTACGAGTCGAATGCCTCAGCCACTTGGTCATACCAGGCCACGTTGAAGGAAATGTAAAGCATTATCGATCAGATTATTACGAAAGCACTTGAGATTATCAGTTCTTATTTATGCACGATGTCGCCTACAGCGTATTCCGAAAATAATAGATCACATTTTTTTTCTAAGTTAGTCTTAAATGTAAAAAAAAACTCTCGTGATCGTTTATGTTTATGCCAAACCAGCCAAGCAAAAGGTAGCAAAAACCCATATACATAAACAACAAAATACAAGAAATTATATATTAACAAAGGCTCACAGAGATCCAGGGTAAACAAAACGCGGCATTCTCACAAACTATTCAAATAGTAAGGGCAATACTTCAGGAAACATATGAGAATAAGCAAACTCAAGTGCAACTACAATATACATGACCTCGGTATTTCTCCCTTTAAATGTTATTAAGAATAATCCAGACAAACTTATTAATGGAGACAGTTTAAGTTTTATTTCTGTTGAATAAGTTTAATTATGTATGTACGTGAGCAATGCATGTAACAGTGTAGTGGGTATAAGACTGAATGTACAATCTTACAACAAGTAAACTCTTGTGTAAATGTACAAGATGCTACAACGAGTAAATGGACACGGCTGAAAAGAGTATGTTAATTAAAATATCAACGTCTTATTGCACATAAAGTAATATAACGCAAGTAAAGCAACAAAATATAGGATATATTGTCATAGAATCTGTGCAAAGAAACTTCTTTCTCAGAAAGGAGTAAGATGTTTGTCGAGCACCTGACCGTCCTCATATAAGACACGTATTGTAAATTCAAATCCAGAGCTACACGTGGTTTGTGGGGCGGTTCATAGTGTTGTGTGTTATACCATTCATTTGACGAGTTTGGTGCACCTACACTATTTGTATTTCAAGGCATCGCGTTCACTGCATGTAGAAAACATTTTATTCAACGTCCTCAGCACAGCGGCATGTCAGCGAACTCACACCGTAGTGGAAAGGTCACAGGTAGCCCAATATGTAGCTTTTTTGTTTAATTCAAATAAATGTGTTCAACAATTTCACAATTTTGGTCGAGATTTAACCTATAAAAAGGTCCGTTTTTTAAACATTTGACTGTACAATTGTATCAGGGAATCATCATTAGGCCTAGACCAGCTTCAACTAGGAATAGCAGTAGTAGAAACACTGTGAAATGTGGGCTTATAAAAATAGGATTCTTATATGCAAACTTCATAACATTTTATACATTTACAAAAAAAAACACAATTTAAAAAGATTTTTTTAAGTATAAACATTTTTTGGAACAAAGATGATATTGTTTGTGATATTTAGTATTTTAATTCAAGAAAACGGTATTGGTTACTTAAATAATTTGCTCTTAATTGTATAATACGTCTGTATCAGTGGATCAATTGTATATGATATTTGTAACTTCTGTGATTGCTGTTTTACACTTAAATTTTCAGTTCCCGTTAAGTTACAGTGAAGCCGGTGCCTCTTTATGTTTAATGTCGGATTTTCCTGATGTGATGTGAACTCTGGAGCACATATTATGCATGAATTATTTTCATTGTAGTTTGTTACTCCAAATTCCTTTTCGTGGGAAGCGTGTTAAATTTTATACTGTATTTCCTCTGAGTCTCTGATTCATTATATTACATAAGTTACGTATTACTACTTATTACTACTTAATGCAGAACAAGTGCATGAACACATGGAACAATGCTTTATGAAAATCTTGGCAGTCTACAAAACAACAATAAAGCACCAGGCTCCTAAACATTTGTGTTAAAAACAAAGAGAAATGCAGTTTAGCTATATAGTACATTATCTTTTTTTTCTTGTATGTTATTAATAAGAATGATAGAAGGTCAACTAGTAGTTGGAAAACTGGTTCCAAAATGAAGTGAGAAAAGATGAGGTATGGAACATTTCGCATTTTTAATGTGAGTCTGATCCTTTAAATGTCTTCACTCTCTACATAATTACATGTACAATGAGTAATTATTTTTGTTAGTGCATGTTATCTTTACCTTGTAACGTACGCTACCACATAATAGTAAAATAATAAAACAGAGTGTGCTGCCAAGGGAATATGCAACACAAGGAGTAAACTCGATGAAGCTTCACAGACTAACTATAATGAACAGTACTAAAATAAATACCTATGCTCGTATATCATGTGGGTTAAGTTATACACGAATTGTTTCACTAATTTATAGACAAAATAAAAGTTTATTTTTTTATACATATTTAAGCTTGTTTCCACTTTATCTTGTCTTCATCCTCTATTAGACATCCCTCATGTATTCTTCCTTTCCTTTCTTTATGAGACACTCACCCATGAGGTTTTTATATTCTTAGCTCTGATCTATCTCGTTGGGATTCATATTTTAAAAACTTAGGTTCTGGACCCTTCATTTATTTTTCCCATTCTTTTGTGTTTTCAGGAGATTGGTTTTCACTATGAGCATCTTTTCATTATTGTTTTTCTTTCTCTACTTTTCTAAAACCTTTATGCAATTTGTGAGTTTAGAATATACGTAATGCAATCTAGTATATTTTACTCTAACGGATGTATTTGTAAATAACTCTTCCAATCCGTAATACTTATAACGTGCTATAACAAAGGAAAGCTTCCACAAGAAAAGAAACTGCAGTTCGAGTCACGTGATCTAATTGTATGGATGCAGGTGCCTTTGTTTTGTGTAATAGTTCTGTTATTGGCTTTAACCAAACACAATTTGCCCAATCCGCAATAAAGTGGAAATCAATTTAATTATAGGGTAGTTGAAATTACTGGCTGAAAGCTTTTGATGAATGATAGAAAGATAGCTTTAAAACTGAATATCTTTATTAAAAGCAACATTCTCAAGATGAGAGTTCTATTTGTAGCTCTGGTTGTGCTCTTAACCCTGACGTCGACGAAAGGGAACATGATCCAGAAAGGTTCACATATAATATTTGGTAAGTTTATTTTGAAATTTATTGATGTATAAAATGTTAACAAATCGAATTACTGGAATAAATTTTCTGTTTTCATATCCGTATTTAAGCTTTAAAAATAACGCAACAAAAATCTTGAGTGAAAAATTACAGTTTTACCACACACATAACTGTACTTTACACTATGTCGAGAGATAATTTGAAAATCCTCAACAAGCGTATTTCATCTGGGTTATACATTAACTTCTGGAATAAGTTGTAGATATACACTTTCATACCTGAGAATAATTTATAATAAGTTTGTAATAGGACAAGCCCTTCCTTTTGTAATTTAATAAAATGTTATTATAAAAGCTGGTTCATCTCATCAGAGAAATATCCTCTTCAGGTGAATGAAATATTTTCTCTTTCTATCTAATTTTTTAATGCAGAGATGAACGAAGAAAGCCCTTAAAATGTGAACGACCTTAGAAAATGCCTGGAATCAATTTTAAAAGAAAAGTCTGTTTGGGTTCGTGTTTGTAGTATTATGATTTACTTTGTTTTGATAATTCACTGTAATTTGGTAAACATCGTGTTCATAACGTAAATGTGCTAACTTTAGAAACAATTTACAAATGTTGAAAAATGTAATTTTAATTTAATTTTCTGTTTCTTAGTTATGGATTGGAACTTTACATTTGCATGAAGAATGTTACATATCTGCAGTTTCAAAGCAGTAAATATATATATAAAAATCAGCAATTTGCAATAAAATTGAATTCATATTTAGGTTATTTTGATTCATAAAAAACTATCCTAAAAGTCAGAGATCTCTTGTGGATCAGCGAATAGAATCATGGAATTTTAGACTAAAATATGTAGTGCGTTTTCCCACAGTGAGGTCCACAGTCACAGTCGATTGTCTACGGACTCACATCGACAGAAATCGGATTTCGATACCCTTGGTGGGCACAGCACAGATAGCACATTGTGTTGCTTTGTGCTTAAGTACAAACAGTCAACTACTGATTTTATTTTATTTGTTTTAATTATGCTTTTTACTGTGTCTTTGTTTCAAGAGTGTTACTTTCAATTTATATACAGTTATTTATGTCTGCAAATACACATTAAGTTCATTGTAAACAAACGAAAATAAACAATTAAATGTTTCGATAACAAAGTTGTAGAATGTTATGTGAAAGTTGATGTCAAAGAAAGTTTGTTTGCTTTTTATCTGAAGCTTTCAGGTGCAATTCGAGACACAAAATTTGCAAAACGTCCTTACCAGAAGTATGATGAATACTTAAATAAAATGTGCAGGGAAGAAAGATATGACGATGTACAGGTGATGATGAACTATAATATATATATTGGCTAAACTTATGTAATTGATTTCTAAAACATATTCACTTATTTATCTTAAAATGTTCAATAATAAAATAACACAAAAAGTTCTGTTTATAACCAACAGGGTAAACTTTCATAGTTCAAATAAATTGGGTTTCAGTACTCTTCGAAAGCGGTAATTTGTGACTTCTTGTTATGAGTTGTAGTTGTTTCTAATAATGATAAAGAAAATACAATAACATATAAATATATGTTACTTGTTTACAGTGTACACGAGTATACTGGATGAAATGATTTACAAGTGCTTGTGAAGAGGTAATTTAATAAGGTTAAACATACAATTACGTGGGAATACGTTAAACAACAATATCTGGATTTGAACATGTTATGTACTGAAAAGTGTATAAATATTATTTTCTACAAAAATATTTATATTTTGCAATAATTTAATATGTTGTAGAATGGTTAAACATTTTACTAAATATTCATGTAAAATTATAACTTTAAATTCAACTAAAAGAAATAATCCCTAATAATAAAAGATATATTGTAAATTATATTTGTAATTAGCATATTTAATTATATTTTAATACTTATTTTCGAAGTATTGCAAACTGGAGTTTTAATTGATCTTTTATTTTCTAATTACATAATTTTATGAAAATATGTGATTATTACGCAGCACCATTGTATTTAGTATGTAGGAACTGGCTGAGAAAAAATAGCTGATGGATTTAATCTTTTTACTTTTGGATGCTTACATGCTAACTTTAATAACTACTGAAGTTGAGTAATAACCTTATTTGAATAGTCAATTCCTATTATCGAGAGGGTTATTGCTTGGATAAAAGCAGTATTATTCTGTTTTAAACAACACGTAATTTGGGGAAATAATAGAAAGGATAACTACTACTCAAAAGTGATTTCGGTTTATAATCATATATTATTACTATATTTCGCAAATAACAGTTTCATTTCTAGTTGTAAGAAGGTAGCACGTTTTCTCTCAAAATAATATTTCTACCCTATGTAATAGCCAGCGTGTGTCCCGCCATGATTGATTTCATGAAACAGGAAGAGCAAGAAAATCCAAAATTTATTGATCGATAGAGAAAGTGTGATTACTATCCGCCCATTATGAATGTAGTAATAAGGTATAAGTATAGTGAGGGTTACTATAATCAGTCTTAAAGTAATAACATATTGTAGGATCACCTATCTTAGAAGCATAAAATTAATCGCTAAAGTAAAAATGTCTATTAAAGGTTAAAATTAAATAATTTCTGAATTAATGTACTTTCTATTAAATTATCATCGTTTATGAAAAATAAACAGAGACTCCAATTTAAGTAATCTAAAATATTTTTTACAGTTTTATTGTCTATATATTTTTTTTATACTTTCAATATGTAAACTAATAAAATATTAGTCATGGTTGAGTTGCTAAGCAACCTGACAAAAAAAAGCCATGGTTGGAACATTGTGTGACCGAAACGCACGATGTTGCTGTATATTAGAAGTTGTTACTCTAACTGTTTTAAGGAATAATTATTCATAGAAAACGTCACGAATTCATTTCATGAATTATCTTAATTCTGACTGGCTCACAAGCATTTGATGCTTTGTCTGCACTTTTCCGTCTCTCTGTTGATTAAGCTTTAATTTTGCGAACTATAGACAATAAGTATTGAGTCAATCGGAATAAGCTTATGGTTATCAGTCACGCTAAGATTGTATAGCACTATTAAATTAAAAAGGAAGAGGCTGCATATTATAAACTGTTGTTGGGTGTAAAAGTATATAGTTTAAACATATACTTGAAGTTAATGTAATACCCAGATTAAATATGACTTGATGTTTTCAGAATTAATTTTCAGCTTTAAGTGAAGTTCTTTTATTGTGTGCATGGTAAAACATTATTTAATACTTTATTCTAGATTATTCTTTCTTTGTTTTGCTACTCAGTACACATATAAAAAAAGGTGTATTCCAGTAATACGATAACTTAATATTTTATACACCAATAAAGTTTGAAAATGAACTTATTACATATTGTTATATGTGAACCTATATCGATTATGTTGTCTTTCATCGACGTCAAGGTTACAAGTACAACAAGAGTTACAAATAAAACATTCATGTTGAGATTGTTGCTTTTTAATGAAGTGTACACATTACAATATCATTGTTATATCATTCCTCCAACAGCTTTCAGCCAATCAAATAAACTAATTTGTAACTATCCAAATATTAACCGAATTTTGCTGATATGTTTACCAATATATTCTACTATTTCTGGATTGGACAAACTGCTTTTGGTTAACATAATTTCATTTCTTCTGGAAGATTCACTTTGATGTATCACGTTATACATATTACAGGTTTGATATTAGTTTCGAAACGTAAATAATTTATATCCTTCTGTAATATATATTTCTCATCAGTTTTAAACTTACCATTCAACATTAAAATGTTTCAAAAATTATTGCGTGCTCAGTGAGATGGGCCAGGTATCACCCGGTGGTTAGCGTGCCGAGCTGAATATCAACGGGTTCAAGATTAGACCAGTAACACCATTAAATATATTTCGTACTTTCAGATATGGGACCATTATAGAAGTGACAGACAACATTTTACTTCGATCATAAAGCAGAAAATAGCCTGTAGCTATCGACTGGCCGCCCTGTCTCTGATTAGTCACTTAAAATTAATGTTCAGTAATGTTGAATATAGTGGTACTTTTCAAGTTTAAAGTTGCAATGTGAAATGTAATAGAAGTTGACCAGACAAATGGGGAAAAGTTGGATGTTTTAAATGTTTTTAGAGGATGTATGTCAACTAATTAAAATAAGTATTGTCGATAAAACATAAAATTTTAATATTTTTTAAATGTCGTGGTAACTTCCTCTCGCTCTGAAACATAAAATGATTCTTCAAACAATTTAAGGAATTTATCTATAGAAGACAAAACATTCAATCTAAATGGCTGAACATTTGTAAAGATACTCATTATTTGCTTACTTTTTGTAGAGACGTAAATATCAGTACTGGTGTTGTTGTAAGTAGTAAACAGACATGTGCAAACAAGTAGTTTCTGTACTACGTCATTATTATTCTCATTTGACACATACTACCAAACCATAGAGTATTCAATTAATTACAAACTTAGTAATATCTTGAGACAACGTGTCGCTAGTTGATTAAAGAAATGTGGACTCGGGCATCTACGGGTGGTAGCGCCAAACATACTCGCCCTTTCAGCCGTGGGGACGTTATAATGTGATGGTCAATCCCACTACTCGTTAGTAAAAGAGTAGGCCAAGAATTGGCACTTAATAAAAACCTGTGTTTCCTAACATAGACTGATAAAGAACCTGTCTTCAGGTGAGATTAAACAGTTATTCGTATATCTCTTACAATTTTTTTAAATAATAAACATGAGAAACAAGATAAAATTATACACCGCCAATCTATCGCACTTTAAAGAGAGATAGGTATATTCTAAAGCGGCAAGAACAGATGAATAAGGCGCTTGACTGGCAATCTCAGGATCATGGTTCAAAGTTTTGTCCAATGGGACACTGTAATGAGACAACCAATCCTTCCACTTGTTAGTAAAATAGCTACCCAAGAGTTGGTGGCGGGTGGTGATGACTAGCTGCTTTCCCTCTAGTCTTACACTATTAAATTAGGGACGGCTTGCACAGATAGCCATCGAGTAGCTTTGCGCGAAGTTCACACAAAAGAAAACAAACACAAGTTCGAATTTCCGTTGCATCAAACATGCTCTTGCACTGCAAAATTAGGGACGACTAGCACAAATATCCCTCCTGTAACTTTACGCGAAATTCAAAAAAGAAATAAATTCTTGTAACTTAGATTTTTTTTTATTTTCACTTTTTTAATACCAGAAAATGATTGCTGTTTTCTACATTGAATTTTTTTTTGTTCAAGAAAAATTTAATAAATTTTTGTATTTTATAAAATATAAAAAATTGGATTTTTTCCCATAAACTAGATACTAAAAGAAACAACATATTATCAAGTGGATCATCAAAATCACACGGTACACTTTACTTCATCTCAACCTCAAACTGATACTTAACAAATCACGACAAACTCGATCATGTTCATGTTTTGACAGTTTTATTTTCAAAATAAACGTATTTAAGATTTAAACACATTTCAAAGTAAAGGAAACCATGACAGATTCTGTTTATTATATTATAGGTAATATGCAGATGCTTATCATCATCAGCTCTTAAGAGATCCGTTTAAGCTGTTAAATATAAATGACATTGAAATGATTAAATATATATTAATGTCAATTTACATCGATATATCCAATAATATTTCGTTTATCAGTGAAATTAGTTGATACCAAATGTGGTAGAAAATCACAAATTACTGACCAACTTTTTAAAATAGTGACAAAATTTGGTTATGATTGAATTGAATAAGCTCATATATCTCAGCTGATACTGAGAGAAATGAAAATTTTAAAATATTTTCTCATATAATAGAAGTTAGTTTTCTTCCTTGGATTAAATGAAACTTATCTCTTTCAGATATTTGCGTTTTATTATTTTAGTACATGATTTAGAGTTTATGTATGTACCGATATAGATGTATAGGATGTAAGGAGGATGAATTTATCTTTGGTGTCCGTCAAAGATATAACTTATATTCTCTCAAAACTATTATTCTGAAGTGTAGTGTACCAGAAGCTTTTTTTACGTGGATTACCAGTGTCATTTTACATAAAATTGCTCTATAATTACTGTTCCCAAGATACTTTTGGCATGTTTGGTTTTAATTTTGCTAACCGTCACTAATTTAACAGTGAAAGACTTGAGGGAAGGCAGTTAGTTATCAGCACTCGCCACCAACTCTTGGGTCGCTATTTTACTAACAAGTAGAGGGATTGGTTGTCTCATTACAGTGCCTTAATGGACAAAACTGCGAACCACGATCCTCAGATTGCCAGTCAAGCGCCTTAACCATCTCCTTTTGCCGCTTTAGAATATACCTATCTCTCTTTAAAGTGTGATAGACTGACGGTGTATAATTGTATGTTGTTTCTCATGTTTATTATTTAAAATATTGTAAGAGATATACGAATAACTGTTTAATCTCACCTCAAGAAGGGTTTTTTATCAGTCTATGTTAGGAAAAATAGGTTTTTATTAAGTGCTTTTTTGTGTTGTTTTTTTTAAGAAATAAGTTGTTAAAAATAAAACCTTAATATATAACCACATATTTTCATAACATCAACATATTTGAAAATAAAAGAATAATTAAAGGGCTATCCCTCCATACGACGAAAGCAATACTAAACAATTAACTAGTAATAATATTTACAATACATTTTCAATTGTTGTGGTTTTATTTCTCAATTTAAAACATGTGATACACGAATAGTTTTTACCGGGTTTAACCGCTATCTGACATATTTCCTTATTTTAAACTGTAAATATTTTCAAATGTTCTCGCAGATAACAGTGTTTATAGAATTTTTGGCACATAAAGCGTTGAAGTTCATAGATAGTTGTTTAATGTATTAAATATGTTGATATATTTTAATCTTAATTTCTTTTATTTGTAAAGTGTTCTATAGTTTTCTCGTGATAACATATTGTTACTAATTATTCTAGAGTACTGAAATAATTTGTTATTGTTGTTTTAGTTCCTCGTACAACATACTAAAATAAATTTTGATTAGAGAAGCAGAAATTAAATCTAAAATTTAATTACATTTAATTATCACCTGATATCCACATCTCTTTCTTCTTTCCACATTTCATTCTAGAACTCGTCCAAGTTCTCTGTAGGAAATTTTGCTTTTTTACATTTTCGAATTCCATTTTGAAACGAACATTTTCTGTTACATCAACCTTAATGTTACATTCTATACCTTATGTGTCAACAACAATATAATTGCTCTAAATTATGTTTAAACTAATTTCAAATATGCTTCTTTTCTAGTTCTTTTAGAATCAACTTAATATATATATTTAAACATAAACAATTGATTAAAACTGAGGGTAAACGACATTTTGAAACAAAGACAGATAATGGAAAATATTACTAAAGCAAGTATAGTATGGTAAAATTAATACTGTCTGTATTACATTCACGTTTTAGACAATTTATGAATACTTTTCAAAATGTTGAAGTTCGGAAATATCGTTAAATGCCTGTCTGTCATATTTCAATACTGTCGTTTTAATCCCTGATTCATAACATCTACTGTTACTTTTTGAATTAATCTTCGATATGAATGTAATTTTAAGTACAAATCGTATACCAAGAAGGTTTTCACTTTCATTCACAATAATAAAACAATATTTCCAAAATTATAATGAATTAATAAACAATGATTGTTTATAATACTCCAAATACTTACCAATCTGCTTTTCCACCAATAACTTTTGTGTAACACTCTTTTTATAATTTTTTCAAGATTATCTTTAATGAGCTCTACATCAAAAGGACGTTTGTTTTATCTTACTAGCGCATTTTCTCATGTTACATACTAGCTTATGCAAAGATACTTTATTGAATGGAAAGAAGTCGCACTATTTTTTCCCAAAAATAAATCACGACATTTAGACTTGAATAGAAGTGTATAACTTTAATGAAATTATTCCAGATATTCATGTATTTTTAACCTGACCCTCGATTCCTTAGGTCCATTGGAAATTGTGATGTCATTAATGAGATATCTTTTTCTTATGTATGGTGACGTTTTTTTGAAGATAAAGTTTGATTCAATTGTATTTTATCATAGTTTTCTGTTTTTGTTTTCTAATCGTCAAATACAAGAAAGAGAACACTTTTTCAAGTAATACTATTAACTAATATCTCATGTAGTAGGAACGAAATTTAAAAATGAACTTACTACACAGCAGTTTCCAAAACTATATTTAAGGAGTTGCCTTTGACTAATGCTAGGATTACGAACATAACAAAAGCTGCAAAGAGAACTTTCATTTTGAGCATGTTGCTGTTTTTATGAAGATTTAACTTTAGAAAACCCTTTTGTATCATTTATTCAACATTTTCAGCCAATAGTTTAAACTAATTTCTAGTTATCTTAACTTTCCTAACGTAACTGGAAATAATATAATAATGTCACGTCACTCACATTTTCTCTTTTACAGTTTCATTATTTGTGAAAGCTTTAGTCTGTTATAGATCGTTATACATATTATATCTTTAATATATTTCCGTGACAGTACTAACACGTCTGACATAAGTTTCCATACATAATTAATATTATACCGTAATATTAAATGGTATAAATATACAGTTTTTTAATTTCTGTCATGAACCTTAGGAATTTTCTTGTGTATCCTGTAAACACTATTGACAATTAATTCAGTTCATGCTTTGGGTGTGGCTCATATCTCCTTTTTTTTTCTTGTTACTCCTTTTTTGAAAGTAGATATTTTAACATTAAATGCGAATAACGAAACATAGATATTTAGTTCATTTTATCTTTCTAAAAGTAAAAAAAACAAACAAACAAAGTATACATTTTTATAATAGTGTAATAGTGAAAATAAATTTCAATTAGCATTATTGTGCTAATATTAAAAATAAAAAGCATATTTTCTGAGCTGAGCTTCAGAATTATTGTATCCGTTATTCATAACATAGAACTGAAAACGTAGCTTTCTCACTGAAAAAAGCGTGAATGTGAAGGAACTGTTATCGCCTTGGGTTTAGGGTGTTTAACTTCCAGTATTAGACAAAAGATAAAAATGGGAAAATCGTTGTATACAAATAATTAAATTAGGACGGGGACATACTGACATTCAATTAACTTTTTAAATTAGAATTAAAATTTCAAGCTGTTTAAAATCGTGATAAGTAACATACATCACATAAGAAGAAAATCGTAGACGCGTCCGGAATAAATTATAATACCTAACACTACTGAAGGAAAGTAGTCGGTAGAAATTATCCTATATATACATGAAAACAGACAGCAGTGTTTGTACATCACGGTTAGGTGACACCTTGGGGTTACAAATGTTTTGCTTTATAAACAAGAGCATTACATGTTTTTGTGGGGATGTATGACATTATAGTTTTAAATATAATATGATATTTTCTAAACTGGATAGTAATGCAAATTTAAGAAGAATATAGTCTGGAATAAGTTTTTGTAGATTCGATAAATTTTACATCTTCAGTAAATGTCACTATATTTTATCGGAAGATAATATATATATATATAATAGTTTTGTTCTTCAGTAAAGACTGCATTTAGTCTTTCTTTCCAAAAGTTTGAAAATTACTTCGTAAAAAATAGATTGGTATGATCATTTATTTTTGTTGGCCTATTTTCGTGACCGTCAAATTCATGTCCAAGTTTTCAGAAGCTTTTAACTCGACAACTTAAATATGAGCGGATTTTGGCGGGGTCTAGATGAACATACAGATTCTGGCATAATGTACGAATTTAAAAGAGTTAAAGGAATAAGTCCCTTTTCTAAAACAACAATGCTAAGACCAAGCAGAAGAGTTGTACGCTGAAGAAAGAATGTTTTCACGAAAGTTGTCAGAACCAGGAAATGTCTCGTGCTACATGTTGCTGCTGAAACGGACAACCACATCTTTCTTGCTGTGACTATAGTCACATGAAGGAGAACTGCCAGTGTCTAATGTACTCAGAATGGTGATCATTTTCTATCCATTTCTTGATAACCAGGGTTGCTTACAAAGTTTGTTTCTCTTCGCTCCACTCACGAGAGTAAGGTTTATTCATAAGTTGAATGACAATAAATTTTCACCAAGAAGCTGAAATAATCAGTAGTTACAGTAAGCTTAAATTGCAGGTCGGGAAGGTTATTAACACGTGGTTGTCAAGTGACTAGCGAGATGTGAGTGTGTAATAAATTCGATTATGTGATTGTCAAACACAGTACTCATTGGTAAAAAGTAACCCAAGAGTTGGGCAGTGGGTGGTAATGACTATCTGCCATCATTCTAGTCTTACATTGCTAATTTAGAGACGAAGAGTGAAGATAGAGCTCGTTCAGCTTTGCGCGAAATTAAAAATGATTCTTTATTGACTTGCCCAGCAAGACCAGGTGGATATCTCTCTCGACTCGTGATCTGAGGGTCGCGAATTCGAATCCCAATCGCCCCAAACATGCTAGCCTTTCAGCCGTGGGGACGTTATAATGTGACGGTGAATCCCACTATTCGTTGGTAAAAAGTAGCACAAGAGTTGGCGATGTGTAGTGATGACTAACTGTCTTCCCTCTAGTCTTATACTGCTAAATTAGGGACGGTTAATGCAGATATCCCTCGTGTAGTTACGCACGAAATGCAAACCAAACCAAACTTAATTGACTAGTATTTGTAATGATAATTTCAAATATGTATATTTATATATATAAATATCTTAATCCTCTCAGCTGAGAAAAGGATTTCCGAATTCAGATACACTTAGTTACAAACTAAGAAGTGCCTTGAGACTATAACCTGAAATTGACATAGATATTGATAATTTGAAAGAAATATGAAAGGGAATATCACATTTCATTTAACACAATTTTCTCGGCGAGACATATAGGGCAGCTGTTCATATAAAATAATTTGATGTTTACTAATAATGTTATGTTCTTAAGCTTTAAGTCTGTTAATATTTTTCTTACATTAACAACATGAACTTTTGAAAGATAAGTATTACTCTATATGTTTTGTGAATAATACAACATATCGGATACAGCTTATCATTTTACACATAACTAAAGAAAAAATAACTTTAAGGGTCTGTGTACAACAGTGGAAGCAAGGTGATTCGAAGCTTGCGGAGTGTGAAACTGGGCTGCATCCGTTCATTAAAAAGAAAATTTCCTGAAGAGCTAAGTTACTTCGAATTAATCATCACCACCCACCGCCAACTTTGAGCTACTCTTTTACCAACGAATAGTTGGACTGACCGTCACATATAACGCCCTCACGGCTGAAAGGGCGAACATGTTTGGTGCGAGGGATTCGAACCAGCATCCCTCGGATTACGAGTCGAACACCTTAACCCACCTGGTCATGCTGGGCCGTTTTTCCTCGAGAGTTCAAGGTTACAACAAATGGATAAGAGAAATTAAGAATGTCAGCCCAACCCATACAATGACAGAAAATAAGCTGAATGTAATTACGTGGATGTCCATAACATATGATTATGATTTTTACACTCGATAGCAGTTTAAAATACGTAGCATGAAACTATGTAAAGTGCAGATGAGTTAAGGAACGTTAAATTTTCAGTTGTGTGAGGCACAAAAGAAAGTGAACACCTTGTAGGTTAAAAAACGAACCACTGAAACATGATATTTGACAGGAGTAAAAAAAATAAATTGTATTCACAACGTATTAGATAAACAGCATAAAATATATATTTTTGCCAACGTGTAAAGATGCTGTTTATGCCCCTGCTGCAGAGGCCTATCATGGCCAGGTAGTTAGTCATCTCGACCCGTTATCCGAGGATTGAGAGTTCGAATCAGCGCTACACTTAACATGCTCGCCCTTTCAGCCGTGGGAAGTTATAATACGATGCTCAATCCAACTATCCGTTGGTAAAAGAGTACTTCAAGAGTTGGCGGTTGGTGGTGATGACTAGCTACCTTCCCTCTATTCTTACACTGCTAAATTAGGGACGGCTAACACAGATATCCCTCGTGTAGCTTTGCGCGAAATTCAAAACAAGAGTACTGCGTGCGTGCATGTTTTCTTATAGCAAAGCCACAGTGGGCTATCTGCGGAGTACACCGAGGGAAATCGAACCCCTTATTTTAGCGTTGTAAATTCGAAGTCTTACCGTTGCACTAGCTGGGGAATTAAAAGGTAGACTATAAAAACATTTGGGTTAGATAACGTCCATATACCGCTATCCTAACCATTTGGGCCATGCTTTGCCTTTTATAAATAACATCATTACTTGAAATTGATTTTTTTTAACTACCTTTGATAAATAGATAGTAAATATTGGTTATGTATTACCGTAAGAAAAACAAAACCAAAATAGATAATTATATAAGGTAATTCATACGTCAATTGACAGGCAAATAATTCATAAATAGATAGGTAAGAGAAAATGATTGTCAGGTGTTTTGAAATACTTTCTTCTTGTCTTATTCGTTTATAATAATGTATTATGACAGTTTTTCGAGAATGATTTCATCACTCGATAACAGTTAGATATATGAAGCATGAAAATATCATGTTAATAACTTGTATTCACCACGTAAAATGTTGTCAAGCGTAGATGAGGTATGGAACGTTACATTTTTAGTTGTGTAAGGCAGAGAAGAAAGTGAACACCTTAAATGTTAAATAATGAACCAGTGAACCAAGGAAATGTTTGATAGGGCTTAAAAAACAAAATGTATCTTAGAACGTATAAGACATATAGAGTAAAATGTATAGTATTACAGTACTCATACTATTTTTTTCTACTAGTAATAGTTTCTTTTAGCAACATTACTACTGTATGTTCTTATTTAATGTTCGTAATAACACAAATTGTAACTTAGAACTTAAATTCTAATAACGTCGATTGTAACCTCTTTTCGTCAATTAATTCAGCATCAAATATCTTTAGAAATATACATAATTTATTACAAATAACAACAAATAATTAAATGGCAACTCAAAAAACAAAACAAAATCTGTGATCTTGGTATTATAGGAACCTTCTAAATTAACGAGACATTTGAAAAGATTGATACAGGTCATTACACTTAGCCATCAATTATCAACAGAGAATTGAGCATTTCTTTGTATTTCACAAACAATACCGATATTTAATTTCTATTTTAGTACTGCTGCATTATCCTGTATTGTATCATACTCTTATTCATTACTAGTTACGTTCTTGGTACAAAAGGAAATCCGTAATTTTTTATTAGTAGTAGTAGTACATCTGTGATGTCCTTATTGTGCTAGGTCAATTCTGAGTTGTATCAGCGATATGTGAAATTTCACTTAAATCTCATTCATACAATAATCACACAACTAACCAATTAACATTTGTTGTTATATCACAGGTACACCCTATTTGTGGTACATATTTCCTCTTCTAGATATTAGCGTTCTAGAATTGAAACTCACTGTTATGAGAACCAACTTCTTTCATAAAGTTTCATGCTTTTATCATTGTGAAGATGCTAGCATGTACAAGTTTATTTATAATTCTTATTAAAACAATTTTGAACCACACCTGATGTGCACCATGCTTCTCTAATTAATCTGACCTAGCAGTTCTTAACAATTGTCTCTGACCCTACAATAAATATAGGTTAGAAGGATTGACCTGCCATTATTTTTTTTCACACTAAATGTGTAAGCTTGATTTCAGCAGTACTATTTTCAGTGTCATGGATAGTCATAAACTTTAAAGTGTTTTCAAGACAAGCAGTACACATCTCACAATGCGTTAGTGGAATCTTAGAGAGTCTAGTGAGTGAAACAAAATGCTACTACTATACTTTCAGGTGTACCACCTCTAGGCTAATCTGTCACATGATTGTGTGATTATGGAGGTGATGTTGCATAAGGTATGTTTTAAAGTACCCAAGATTTGTTGCCTTCAAAAGGACATCTGTTCTAGTCTACAGTTAGTAGCACTAACAGTTTTACTGTTTAGTGTCAAATTAATACTTTCAACCATAGTATCCCAAGGTGTAGGTGAGTAAGTTAATGTTACTCAGGTACATGAAAATATAACTTCCTTGGTAAGACAATCCAATACCACTCTGATATTCAGTCTTGCTTACTTGAAGTGTAAAAATGATTATTTGTTTATATCACTGGTTAATACAAGAACACCAAACCACATTTAATATTTAACTGCTTCGAACTTTCTCTTATTGAGTTTAACCTTTCAGCATGCAGATGCTACACTATGTTGGATTCAAGTATCAAACATATATTAGATATATTTGACATACACTAAATATGGTGGAGGTATTAGTGTTAAGCTGATGTTGTTGTTTGGATTCAAACATTGAACACATATTAGATATTTTTGACAGCTTTTATATGTATTTGTGTATTAGTGTTGAACTGCATGTTACTGGTTGTAGCTTAAAATACAAAAATGGTAGTTTATAAACTAATGAATGCAAAATGAAAATAAAGAGAAATTTAATTCTTCATTCACAAAGAACTATTGCTTGGACATTTATGGACATGATGCAGTTTTTAAACATGTAACTTGCAAATTTCATTAATCAGATACATGATGTAAAACTACATGAATATAAGATATTTTTTTGGAAAACAAGTATTGAAATTAAGCTACACTTTCTTTGAGGGTTGATTGTTGTGAAAAATCTACAGGACTGGAAGGATAAATAACACTGAAAAAAAGGAAAGCCACTTTCCTCAAGCCTTTGATCTTTTATTCAAGTGACCATCCCAACTAGAAATTTTTCACAAGAAAAATAGTTGCAGCTTTTCTATTAGGTTGCAGCCGAAATACTGTCAGAATTTAGAAAATACCTCTTTCTCCTCCACAAATGTGCGGACATGCAATTTGAGTAAGGTACAGAACACAATTTCACAAAAAGTAATAGTCTAAAAAGGCTTTCAGATGTTCCAGGTGTCTGCTAGGTTATGGTTAGGGTATCGTGGATCAATGCTTTAAATTTCAAATGTCATCCACTACATGCATCTCACAACTTATACTACAGGTAAAAGCATTCCTTTATTGTAGTTGCACTCTTACATTATGTCCCTAACTACCAGGTGCACTTGCATAATTGTCGTTTACAGAAACAGAAAATGACACACATTTTAAATGAATTGTTTTCATAATAAACACATTTTTTGTCACATCACTGAAACGTAGCTTAATATTGTCCATTTGTGACTCATAGCTACAAAGCAGCTATCAGCAGTAGCTGCCTATAATTTTGAAGCAAAAACAACTAATAAATACCAGCTATTCTTGAAAGATTTGAATTATGGGATTTGATTATCACTATTTTGATGTACCCACAGACCTGAAGTATGGATATGTATACATAATTTTATGCTAATTAGATGCATACCACAGCAACCAAGGGCCACAGTTTAACTACATGGAAACATTAAGAACATTTTATATTTGTTCCATTGAACAATGGAAACTGTGGACTGCTCTTGCCTTTCAAAAATTTTTCATACTCCATTCATGCAAAAATACATAAATGTGCTCGGCCAAACACGTAAGTTCTGTTTTACTGAGCATACTTTTCTGTATAAAACATTTACTGAATAAAGTATTTCTTATGTTATTCCATGAGAAAGACTTTTATCAAAAGTATTTTCTTTTGTTTCTGTTATGTAAATCGGTGAAATATTTCTGATATTAGTTATTACATAATAATAACATTTATCTAGGTTCTGTCTATTTATCTCTCTTGTGCCTATTTTACCAACAATACAAATTAATAAAGGTTGTGGTGTGTCTTTAAGATACATATATAGTTCTAGTACTATACATCATATTCCATTAACTGAAAATAGGCAATGAAATCAGTGATAACACAGTCCTGCAAATTTAAACTTGATGAAAGTTGGTTTTGTTTACCAACATTTTTTTCTATAATTTAGCAAGTGATATTATGAATGTGTTTTTCCCTTACATAAGATATGTTTTACAAATTTGAAAAAAAAAAAACTCTCAGTAATTATTAACTGAGTTAAGGAAACATTGGATTAATACATGAGTAGTAAGAGTCATCAGATCTAGTGACTCTTTTAACATAAAGATAACGCAGGAGAGTATTGAAAGTGAACAAGGTGATGGTACATGTATTCTGAGTGTCAATAAACAATAAAGAAATTGACAAACAAAACCTTGAAACACAACCACTGCTGTGTGAAATGGAGCTTTTAGGGATGACAGTTTCATACCCTTTGCACGAAATGATGTTGTCTATACTTCTCTATTCCTAATTTCATTTTTTCATAGTTTAAAAACATGTACGACTCACGGTACCACTACTTTTCTGACGCTTCAAAACTACACATGTGGTAACAGATTGAGATCCACCTCGTTTTATTTAATGACATTTGTTTTCAGTAAATAAATTTTATTTTCATCTTTATAATGCATATTCTCTACTTTTAGTTGGATCTATATTCAGTTCAAAATTTTAGCTCTATCACTTAAGAGTGTTTTACTGTATTATTTTAGCAACCACTTTCTTGTTGGTTTTTGGGGCAAAGTAACACAACGAGTTATCTGGTTATATTTACTTCAGGTAATTAAATCCCACGCTTCAATTTTGTAAACCTAAAACTTAATTTTATGAGATTTTATACTTACTCTGTCTTCATTTGTAGTTATCTCTTCTCGGATCTAAAATCCTCCATATATATATATATTTATTTTTTGTGCTAATTATTGAATTATGTTAAAACCCTCCCGTTTATGGGGGTTCTTAGCTTGTTAAAAAATTGTTTTTCCGCTTGCTTGTAGAGCAGTCAAATGTTCACATCCTTATATTTAAACATTTGATGAGGATTTGGTAATATTTAATCTGATCCAAAACGCATTTTTTAAATGTAAGGTAAAACAGAATTAGAAAAAAAATATTTATTTATTTATTTATGACTGGAAGTGTGTGAAGTAACTTTAATAGGTAATTTCGGGTTTACTCAAAATAATATGCGTTGTCTACGTGCTTGTAATTATTATTCACAAATTAGATAGCCTAACCCCACGAGGTATCGTTAGTTCATGTTTTCCATTGATACATATAATGAACTAGCGGGTTTTCAGTTCAAGATTTTAAAACCACTGTTTATAATTTATTATGCTGTCTCAACATGTAAAAATGATAATTTCAATAGTGATGAATATAGTGTAGATTTTGTAAATTTTTCTTATTTACATTAAAGTTATGTTAGATAACACCATGAATTTATCTATTTCATAAGAGATGGGGATTTGCTAAACATTTGTTTCTGAATTTCGTGAATTTTGCAACCAATAATCGATCTATATAATTTTTTTTTTCAATAATATGGTGACTAAGTTGATGTGTTGCTAAGGCATTGTGATTAACCTCGTCCACGCCTTTTGTTCCTTGTTTATCATGAAAATATCTTCAATAGTGTGTTCATGTAGTGAAGTGTTGGAGGACTAATCTACAACAGTATCTCGATTAGAAAAAGCGACGTTAAAGATACCCTTCGTCTTTAGAATAGCGAACTATATTTTAAATTATTTAAAACAAGAACTTTATGAATTATTTATCCCATTCTGGGACCGCGCTAGTCCTACGAATTTACAACACTAAAACAGGGTTTCAACTCATAAATGGACACAGCAGACAGCCGATTTGATTTACTATAAGAAAATACACAGACACGTCAATTATTCATGAAAGTATTCTCAAATATATAATTACTAGTAAAATCGAAAACTTTAAATATTTTTGGGAGGAATTACTTAAAAAATATTCAAATCAAATGAAATAACTTATTTATATATAATCTTAAAGTTAACAACTGTTGGAAAGATACAAGTAAACTGGGGGCGCATATTTAATCTTGTTTGTTTGTTTTTGAACTTCGCGCAAACCTACTCGAGGGCTATCTGCGCTAGCCGTCCCTAATTTAGCAGTTTAAGACCAGAGGGAAGGCAGCTAGTCATCACCACCCACCGCCAACTCTTGGTACTCTTTTACCAACGAATAGTTGGATTGACCGTCACATTATAACACCTCACGGCTGTTAAGGCGAGCATATTTGGTGCGACGGGGATGCGAACCTGCGACCCTAAGATTAGGTGTCGAACGACGTAACCCACCTGGCCATGCCGGGCCAGATTTAACCTAGTGATCTATTTGTAAGTATTTGTAACAACGAGGGAACATTTACATTACAGTGACAGTGTATCTGGAAGCTGTGTGCTTTAGTGAATATTGAATTTTGTGTTGTTTGCGAAATTTTGTAAATGACATTGTTACCTTGAATCACACCTAAGCAGGCGCACTTTACCACTTCTTGTATGTTTTGCATATTTTAAAGTTTTCAATTCACATCGATACCCTCCCATATCCTTTGTATTTCATGAAATGTCTCTATTTTCTTCTCACATTCTTTTTTTTGACATGTTTTCATCAAAGATAGAACAATTCGACGTTTCATAAATCTCCTGATTGTCTGTTTGAGAACTCGATGACATTGGAAAGAATGTGTGTTTCGAAGAGTAAGGAAAATATTATATATTTATATTATATCGAGAAGATAGCTGGCCATTATAAATAATATTAGTTTCAACATTCTAAAGTACTCTTCATATATTCTAAAACAGATATTTGAAAGTTAGATAGAGGCTCGGCATAGCCGAGCGTATTAAAAAAGTGACTTGTAATCTTATGGTCGACGGTTCGCATCCCCGTCGCGCTAAACATGCCTCGCCCTTTCAGGCATGAGAGCGTTATAATGTTAGGTCAATCCCACTATTTCTTGGTAAAAGAGTAACCCAAGAGTTGGCGGTGGGTGGTGATGACCAGCTGCCTTCCCTCTAGTCTTACACTGCTAAATTAGACGGCTAGCACAGATAGCCCTCGAATAGCTTTGGGCGAAATTCAAAACAAACGAAAGCTAGATGAATTATAATTGAAGAATCAGCAAACTGTGAAAATTGTAAGCTTAGCATGTACGTTCTTTGGTACAAATAAACTCAAAAATATAAGTCTTAAATTTATAATATTACAAGTATATATTTTACTATCTGCACATTTTAAACAAAATTAGTAAAGCGTGGAAACAAGAAATATTAAGTTAGATAAGAGAATGTGACTGAAAAAGTAAATGAAAATTACTTTCAGGTACCTGCTAACAGTGTTGAATCTGAAGTACAAATAATATACTATGATATATATATATATATATATACCATTTAATATTACTGTATAATGAAAGTACTTTGGTATCCAAATTAATATGAGAGATGTTTGCGTTTTCACATATGTATATTAAACATAAAATACAAAAAAATCAAACTCAAACGCGTGCATTTCGCGCAAGTCTCTAAGCTGTTAAACGTGATTAGTTTAATTCAGTGAGTTTTTCCCATTGTGGTTTAATAGTTTAAGCTAACATATTATCAATGAATACTTTTGTGATGTTCTGTTTTTAATTGTGAGCTTGAATTACATGCCTGTTACTCCATATTATATTCCTATTCCTATTTCATTCCAACCTGAAAAAATTATAAAGTGTCTGCATAGAATTATATTTCCATAAGGAATAAAACTGTAGAAATAAAACCGCGAACAGTTTAATACGAAACAGAGGCTGAAATGATTAGTATATTATATTGATATATTAGTTAACTTATCACCTTTAACATAATTAGGAAACAGTTCAAATTGTTGAATGAAAGATGTTAGATTAACGATACCAAAGGGTTTTAAGCTGCAATCTTCACCAAGACAGAAACACAGAAACTTTCTGAGCATGAAAGTTCTTCTTGAAACTCTTGTTGCATTCATAAGTCCTACGTTGACGAAAAACAGCTCCGTAAACATAGGTCGGCAACTGATGTTTAGTACCGGTGTTTCAAACTTTACTGACATATATAAAATATTAAATAATCACACTACTGAATAATTGTTCTCTTTTGATATTTGTTCTTTTACCAGAAACAAACAGAGCAACAGAATAATAATATTAAATGCCATTAAAACAGAGCATCATGTCGTACACAACAATGTTTCTTTTCTTATGAAAATGATTACAATTGTTTAATTAGTGTCGATGTTATTTTCTTTGCCTCTAATGAGTTGAGAGTAATTTTAAAACGTAAACAGAAAACTGGATTATACGTGAACTTCTTGAATGATTTTACACAGACTGTAATTTTATACACGCATGATCTATCATACGCTATTTAATATAGAATAATTATTTCTTTCACTTGATGAAATATTTTTACGAAAGCTGGTTCGTGCATGAGAGAAATGCCATTTTGGATGAAAATAAAACATATGCTTTTTTAATTCAGAGATGAATAAAGATAGAACTCAAGAAGTGGGTGAGTTAAAATGTTTTGAGAAAAAGGCAGAATAAGAAGGTGTTTTTAGTATCATGATTAATTACTTTCCGTTAATTCATTATCACCTTGAAACAATGTCTATTACTAATATTAATATGATAACTGTAACTTATCTTCACTAAAAGCCTAATTAATGTACAGATTATTTAAAATTTCATTTATATTGAGCGCACGTTTGACGCAATAAAAAAGGTGCTAAGAATCAAGTGTTTTAGAATGTCAGTATTCAAGAACAATAAAATATATTTAACAAGTTTTCATTTCTGTATTTTAAAATTGTAAAATTATTTAGACACTTTTAAAACTTAAATTTGTCACGAACAATAAAAAATATTTCAAATGTGTAACCCATATTTAGCCCATTTTGTATGTTTAAGAAGGAAATTCATAAAAGGAAATTATTCTTTCCTTAAACCCACCAGAGTTTTATAATACTGTTATATTTGGACATAACTTAAAGACCAAGTTATGAGGTGACTTCAGTTTAATTTAATTCTCTTTTTTTTTATTTATGATTTCCATTCTTGTCTTCTTTTGTTCAAGATTGTAACACATATTCAGTTTATAAATAGTAAACGTATAATAAAGAGTGCAAAAATATATCTTTGTTGTTTTGAATTAAGCACAAAGCTACACAATGGAATATTTGTGCTCTGCCCACTATGGTATCGAAACACGGATTTTAGCGTTGTAAGTCTGCAAAATATCTCACTAAACATATTAAGTTGATTATAAACTAAAAAATGTTTATAAGTAGTTATAATACGCGTTACGCAGTTACATCTTATCTGAAATCGAATATAAGTATATAATTATGTTATGAAAGAAACACTGCAACATCAAAGTTGATGTAACAGAAAACACAATTCATCAGAAGCTTCAGGTGCAATTGAAAGTGAGAATTTCCAAATTTTCCTTAAGAAAACTATAAAGGTACGATCATTTCTTTAGTACATATTCTTCTCCTACTCAAGATGCAAAACGATCATTCATTCACGTCTTCAGTTGATGGAATCCTCTTCAGCAACAAAAATCTGCTCAATTGATCCAGGGCAGGATCCATGGAGGTCAATAGACCTCCTCGAATGAAAACAGATAAGAAAAAAAGACGTGCTCGTAAACAGAATGGTTCTCTACCTTATTGGCCTAGAAAATGGCCACCTTGTTACAATGGAGCTGTCGAGGTTACATGGTTCTAACCTGGATGTCATCAAAGCACTGGTTGCTTCCTACCATCCTGTATGTCACTCCTTACAGGAAAAATTTGTGAAACCTGTCGATACAGTAACCTTTTGGAAGTTCTCTTTGTATAGATATAACAGGTTGTGTGATGGTTGATCAGCATGTCTTACCACATCTCCTTGCTATTCGACACACCCTCGGAGTCAGGGCCATCCGTGTTTTCTTGGATCATACCACCACTGTTTGTTTGCTCTACCTGTTGACTGGAGAGACCAATGATAAGATTCATTCTCATTGAACAGTTGCCCCTTTTTTAATCCTGGGAACTTTAAAGGGGAAGTGCTGTTGTTGATGGGAGATGTCGCTCCATAGAGCGTTTGTTCTCTAATCACAACCTTTCTCTTTTAAATAGTGGTTCTTAAACCTATTTTGATGTAACTAGTCGTCCTTTACGGCTATTAATCTCTCAATTTGCTCTCCCTTCACTATTCTTTCACTTTTCATGGAGGGTTGACAATAACCCACGTGGCAGTGATCATTTTCTAATTTTAAGAGAGACTGGCCGTGGTCGATACGACCGACTTCCGTGCCCCAGCTGAAGCTAGATAAAGCAACTGGACCTCTTCACTGTTCTTGCAGAACTTGATCCTGCCATTGTCGGTAAGCCATCAATAGACGGCTGTGGCAGCAGAAACTAACTGTGCCATTATACAGGCAGCTGCTCAATGTATTCCTAAACCTCGACACAATATCCATAATATCCTGTCCATGGTGGAATCCTACCTGCACATGGCATGGAAGGTTCAAAACGGGCCTGGGATATATTTCGTAGGTATCCACACTTTCGCACTTCATCGCTTTCCAGTAGCCCGTGCACGTGCTCAGTGAGTGAGACATCAAAGCTAGAAGGATTCTTGATTCAGTTCAAAACCAGTATATCTTCTTAAAAACCAGTTTTAAAGTTACATGGGACAAGATTCGAAAGTTCAGTGGGCAAAATAAATTCCCCCTCTCTTTATCTTGCTTTCTGATGGCTGGAAGTAGCTGACTACCGAGCATCGCTGATACTGCTGACGAAAGCTTTGCTGTGACTCGGTCAAAGCGATCACCTCTTTCCTTTCAGTTGATTGTCTTTATGACTTATGATCGTCCATTTCAACTTGTTAACTCAATTTGGCTCTTCATCAGTCTGTCAGTACATCGGTCGGACCTGATTATATACACTATGAAATGCTGCACCATCTATCTCCAGCTTCTTTTGCTATTCGTCTGATTGTTTATAACTGATTTAGCAAGATAATATTTTTTCCTGATGCCTTACACCACGCTATTGTCCTACTCTTTCTGAGCCTGGGAAGGGTCCAAGAGTCTTACAAATTACCGTCCAGTTGCTTTTATGAGCTATCTCTATAAGACCTTATAGATGATGATAGATGTTTATCTTGCTTAGTTACGTGAATCAAATAACATCCTCCCGCCCACCCATTGTGGGTTCTGATGACAATGCTCCACCATGGACCACCTGATTAGACTTGAATCATCGATCGAGAAGCCTTTCTTGAGCAAAATCATCTTGTATCAATATTCTTCGACATTGAGAAGGCTTATGATACAACATGGAGGTATGGTATTTTGCGAGACCCCCCAATAAATAGTTATTTGGCTATTTGTCCATTTTATTAAAAAAATAATGGACAGGCGATTACAAGTGTGGGTCCAACACTTTCCCGTTCTTTTCTACAGGAAGTTGGAGCTCTGTCAGGGCTGTGTGTGGAGTGTCACACTTTTGGTATGTTATTAATGCCAGCAATGAGCAACTCCCTCTTTCTGCTGCAACGGGCTCTGTGTCAACGACTCACATCTCACGTCAGTCGTCAAACATGAGGTATATTGAGCGGTAGCTCCAACCATCTAAATCATTCACTGAAGTGGACCACAGCAAACAGCTTTGACTTCTTCTCTCTGAGAGCAATTTAGTGCACTTTACTGCCAACGGTATTCACCCTGATCCTGAGCTCCCATTGGTGAAGTTGTGCTTCTTGTTGTCTCTGAGACTGTGTTCTCGGGCTTATCTTAGACTCTAAGTTGACCTTTGTACCACACATCAAGCAGCTATGGGATAAATGTACAAGAACACTGAGCATCCTCCGTGTCCTTTCTTGTAGCACTTGGGGAACGGATCTGGCTATGCTAAAGATATATCGTGCTCCTTTTCCATCCACACTGAACTATGGGATCACTGGTCTATGACTCTGCCAGGACCTCTGCTTTTAAAATGTGCTGAACCCTGTCATCATTAGGGGTTTTAGCTCTGTACCGGGCTTTTGCACTCCCAGTTCAGAGTTAAGACACAGAGTCTCATAAACTTTGCACCTCTACCATTTTCAAGTGTCTTACTATATGATTCGATCTGCCATTGCTGTTTTTTGACGTTCGTATCCAGGTGCAGATGAATGAGTTGGGTTTCTATTCACTGGTTAGCCTATCTCCATGGCTTATTACAAAGTTATCTGAGAAACGCAGACACTCCCGATTGGAAATATTGTCTGTTATTTGATGAACGTCTTTCAAACCATCCTTTTATTCCTATTTATACAGATGATTGGAACTCAGATGACTGTGCTGGCTTGCCACGGTTTGTTGTGGTTCAATAGTTTGGTGCAGAATCCCCTCTACAGCTTTTTTTTTGTTGACTGATAAAACTGTATGCCATTTTCTTTCCTTGGATCACATGGAAGCTAAGCAGAAACTAAACTAAATTCGCAGTAGGTTCAGCTTGAGAGAGAGAAATCAGAAGAGTTCTTTCCCAACTGGGTGTTCAGGAACTTTGTGTTCCTCTTCGTCCTTACACGAGAGAAATGTTTTAAGATATCCGTGGAATTTTACTATTTTTAACATTTCAAAAAAATGTAGTGGTGTATTTGTGAGTGGAGGAAGGGAGGAGAACTGGACGAAAGCACCGAAAGTGAAGTGAGCCAGACCTTTGCCTGAGGATGGAGTACACTGGTGGCTGGCGATTTGGTTTTAAAATTTACTGTAATTGATTAGATACCCTTGACTGGGAAAAACCTTTTCAGAATGAGGCTGGGACCTACGGGTCCGATGCCAGAGAATACAGCTAAGTATTCAAACTGTACTATTTATACTATCGTGCTTAGTTCTCTACTGGCCTGCAATCGCTTCACGTTAGTTTACACCTGTTCTCGCTGATAAATAAAACCGACTGGCCTATTTTTTTTAACATTCTTTATATCCAGTTTTCTGGATACTGGGCCATGTTGAAGTATTCATGTACGAGCTCACTGACATCACACCTAAATCTATCTGCTCTGGCGCAATCATCACTGTGCCTGTTCCATTACATGGACTATGGTCCTGTATTCAAGGCTCGGCTCCGTTTCAGTGTGGCAGTCGACTTGGAGTTCGCAATGTGAAAACAAGCTTGTTATACGACTCACTGTCGCATCAGCTATCAATGCCTGCTTAAAGTGAAACATGATAAAATGTACATAACTTATATCGTTAAATCTGCATTGCAAAGACTCAGTCTGTTTATTAAACTGTAGAAGATTGTCAAGTGTAAGAATTAACATGTGTACATAAAACACTAGTATCAAATATATTGTAGTACAGGCTGAAATTTAAAGAAACACTACTCACACATATAAATATGATCAATATGACAATTGAGAGTATATATTGTTTGCTACAGTATACTATAAACCTGAAAACTATAACTGATTAATGTTTATTAATAGAAAACTTCAGATATTCGATCAATGGATTCACACCAGACATTAATATATTTAGAAGACATTATATAACTTCAGTAATGAAAAATTAAGATAAACGAAAATG
>NC_134833.1:57823240-57879416 GCF_004210375.1 Tachypleus tridentatus | reverse complement strand
TAATACTAAATTTCAAGGAACTTTTCTCAAAAGGTAAAAAGAGAATCTTAGTTTTAATTGTTTAACATAGTATTAAATACCGAATATAATATTACGTTTTTTTTTTAATTTAACATTTCGGATATTTCTATTTGATTTTGAAACGAAACTTGGAAGTTTCCAACTTCAAATTATACACGTATGCCAGTATTTTTAAGGATTTGTAACCATCCATCTAAATGTTAAGTGGGAAAATGTTAATGACTTTGCCGAAATAGCAGTCTTCAGATATTTTAGGTTCTCAATTCTTTAAATAAAACAATGAAAGTGGTTCTACCTATACATTCGAGTCAAGATGCCCATTGCTAGCGTGAGTAATGTATGATGAGTGAGAAAACTCTCGATTTAAGCTGTATTTAAAATAACATTTCCATATGAGATTTACGATCTCTCTATTTTCAATTGAACTTAACCTTTTGTCTGACATAACCTTCTTCTTACTTATACTTGTAGATATTTAGGCTTTTCGTCCAAATTTGTAATAATTGTAATTTACTCAAAATTCGATAATCCTCATAGCTAAGACTTTTTTTTGGTGTAATTACGATTTGAAACTAAGAACCAACATGATTTATTACATCACTTAAAATAGAATTTTGTAATGGTCAAATTATAAACACTAGTTATACCTCCAAGGTCAGATCAATATAAGCTTTATCTACACACTAAGATTTAAAATATATATGAGATAAATGCCCTGTTAGAACTGGAAAATGGTGGTATTAACAAATTTATGTTATTGAATGTATGGATAAAAAACTGACTTATGTTCCCACGTAAAATATATCATTAATCTTGAGTATTGTGGTATATAAACGTATAAAACATTTTCAAACAACATATTTCAATGCCCTCCAGGGAAGAGTGGTATGTGTGCGAGCTCACACCGCTTAAAAGTGGATTTCGATACTCGTGGAAGGTGGAGCACACATAGCCCATTCTATAAATTTATGTTTAATTATAAACAGTAAACAAACAAATATATTTTCAAATACATAATTTCCGTTTTTTACGGTGAATAAGGCCTTCTTTTTCAAAAAGGAGTACCAAACCCCTTCATGCTATACACCGAAAGTAAAAATTCTTATGCCCAGGAATAGCGTACCTTGTACAGCAAGGACTAGTGACTTGTGCAATCAACCTCTGCACTTCCCTGGGCTTGTTTTCTTTCATAGGCTAAAGAAAATAGGTCATCATGAGAAATGATAGTCATATCCATAAATAAGACAATAAAAATATATAAATTTGGAAATTGATAGCAACTGTATATGGGCAACACGAGTACACACACCAAGATGACTGCTGGTCTAGAGTGAACTTTCAGAGCTTTTTCTCAGTGAATTCAGTAAGAGAAAAGAAGATTTGGAAAATTTTCATAATGAATGAACAATGTTTTGGTGTAAAAGTATGAAACAACCATATTTTATTTTATTATGTACACTACTTTTGAGGTATTCTAAAGAATAATAAAAGATTAAGCTGATGCTGAACAAATAAATAAATGATAACTGTTGAAAACATTTATTTCGTAATGATAGTTTTGAAAATAGGGACGAGTCTCATAACAGAAAGATACGGTAGTTATTTATTATAATATGTGAAATTTTCTCATATAACTTTCTCAGGGAATTCATTAAATTTGTTTTAAATGTCTTTCATTGTCTTTTAGAGATAACATCAGCTAAGTTTTTTAGACTTGTACGGCTGTAATGTTGAACATTGTGTAAGAAAGTAAATAGCTGTACCAGAAAGTGGTAGGTCAGGTGATATCTCAAGTATATAGCCTTATATGGATGTTTATACAACAATTAACAACACATGAGTAGCACTAGTTGCTCTGGATAAATCCTACGTTACCTCTTAAGTAAGAAATGTTAAATTAAAATAGTTTCGTGGAAGTTTTCATTGAGGAGGGTTTTGAAGAGAACAGTTCCAATTAAGTAGAAGTGTCAGTCCATCATGCAAACAGTACAAACATTGTGTTTGTTTTTATTGTTATAATAAAGTACTTTGATAATTTATATTATGTTCAGTCTATGTTACGTTGTTACGATGTCATGAATTCAAGTATTCAGAGAAGCACAGTATTACTCAGAGACAAATTACCTGTTTGTTATTCATTTGAATTATTTCATTTTAACAAAACTAATCAGTTTTACTTAAGTATATATCAGAGAGTTTGCACCTATTCTTCATGATAACTTATAATTAGTGTACAACTGCTGCTGGAATTTTTTTATTTCTTGATTATTATTTTAGAAGTTAAAACTTTTATGTATTGTAACATTAACTTTTAAAGGCACTGAATGAGGAGGAAGAAAATATGTCGAAACACAATAGAGAGAAAGATAAAAACTGAAGGACAAGTTTTGAATAGCTCAAAAAATAACTTAAGATATAGTATTATAGCTACTAACATCTTTCATTCATATTGGACGTATCTCATGCTGTCCAAGATTGTCAATAGTAAAGTAGGAGTAAATCTAAGAGAATTTAAAGGTGATGTCCTTAGCGAGAGTTATAAAGTAGGATGGGCAAGGAATGACTTGGATGGTCCTTAACTTTTTTATCCATATCATATTTCATCAAATTAACAAAACATTACGAAATGAAAATAAGTCAATACACTTACAATTCACACCATACATTATTATGGTTATTGTAAACATGAATTTAACGTATCCAAAATAAAACATCAGTACAGCTGTGATAATCACCATGTTAAAAAATAACGAAACACCATTCAGACTATCTACTTTTAAACAGAACAAAACTTGAAGATAAAGATGTGGCATTCTTATTATAAGCCTGTGAGAAGGGTAACGTAAGTTAAATTGAAATAAATGATAACCCAGAAGTTTCTGGACATAAAAAAAATATCAAACACGGAACATGAGCAATAGCATTTCTATTCATGTGTGACATCCTGGCTGTCAAAATGACTGGAAATTAACAATGATTTTATACAAAATGGATAACTATATAAAAAAATTAAAAAGCTACTTTACCAGTAACTTGTCCAATTTTAATATATTCCTATAACATTTTTACCTAAACAACTTTCTGAACCTACTTTGGTCTTAATGGAAGGCATCACCATGACCTTGTTGTCTTCAAGAAGAAAATGTCAGACTGAAGTAGATGCAAGAATGTGTCAAAACTAGTTTCACTAAAGTCCAGGTTTCTAACAGTAATTTTCCATTTAGTGTAGTTTTAAATTGTCATTTTAATCATGTGACCACTTTACAAATGTTAAGACCTCAATTTGTGGATCTTGTTGGGATCAGGATGATACAGCTATTATTAGGTAAATACAATAGCACAATGCATGTAGATGCAGAATCATTTATTTTGGGGAAGGATACCGTTACTCCTAGAAAATAGAAATTTCAAAGGTTCATTCCTCTTGCCCCTGATAAATTGGCACTTATAATTGCAGATTGAAAACATAATCAAGCTGGAAGAATTAAATATACATGAAACAATAAGAAAATGGTAAACAGATAATGCTAATGTTATTATGAGTTCATCTACATGAAACACCAACGAATACTAACGTAGTTTAATAAAAAAAGACAGTTTTCTCCATCTACTTTAAATAACCTGTATAAAATTTGAATATAATCTTTGCAACAAATTTTGGTGATAATTATTGAAGTAAATATTCTGTCACTTGTGTTGAACAAGGAGCAGTAAAATATGAACTTTACCATAACTTTCAATAGTTCTTTTACAAATATAAAGGAAAGATTTACATATGATACATGTTATACAGTATATTAAATTTTGCAATTAACAAGTACACGATGTTTGTCTGTTTTTTAGAACAAACCTGCATTACGTTAGCTGCAGTCTCAACCACAGAAGCCTTGCATGTTCACAAATTATTTTGGTGATACCAGTGACTGTACAATATGGAACTATATTGAGTTATTACTGTTAGACAAGCTAAGATTATGAAATTCTGTATTCTATTGCCATTTGTTCAAGAAAGTGTGTTATGTGGGAAGATGATGTCTCAAAAATGAATAAAACTGTGGCCTAGTTGTACAATCATATCAACGTTGCATGACAACTCCATCTTTATAATTAATACTCTTATCTTGTGCTAGCTAACGAGACCTGTTTTATCCTAAAATCCCCTGCTGGTACAGCGTTACGTCTACAGATTTATAACGCTAAAATCAGGGGTTCGATTCCCCTTGGTGGATACACAACATAATAAGAGGATACAGATTTAAACAGTTTATCAAACATTTTCTGAATTAGTTTCAGATTTAAACTGATATATGGTATATTAAAAGGGTTTTCAAACTAAAATGTTCTTGAATACAACAACAATCGAAGGGCAAAAGTTCAAAAAGTGCCATTTCTATTTAAGTTGTAAACCTAACCATGATGAATAACGATACCTGTTATTAACTGGTATGTACTATGTTATCTTTTTCTTACAGTCTGAAGAAAAAATACATAATGCTATTTAAATAAGTATTTTTTCATTTGCTTTTACAAAGCCAATACAATGAATAAAAAATTCTAAAAACAGTTGTTTGTAATCAATATCAAACGTGACTCAACATTTACTCTAAGATGTAAGATAGTGTAATGTGTGCAGTAAAATTAAAAAATAAAATAAAACATACAGCTTATCTTGAAAAGTTAAATAACCAAAACTGTTTCTCGTGTTAATAATGTTGTTACACAGAAAGAATCTATGTGGTTTTTAATTTCTCATTATCAAATTCAAAGTTGAACATAACGAACAGAGTATTACTAAGAAATAAAAACAGCATATCATTGGTGTGGCGGCAATTTCGATTGTCTAATAACTTTAAACCTTTTTTTTCTAATAAAAATCAAGCCACTTGAAATTATTCTTTTTTACAAAAATATTGTTCACGAAAAAATCCAAATGCTTCAACAAAATACATTATACGACTCAACTTGAAAAGTTTTATTGTATTAATTTATGTGTTTTAATGAAATAATGACACTTTTAATGTAAACAGTTTAATTACACAATATATTCTACACTTTCGCGAAAGGTTTCAGCAATTTATTTGTGCCATCTAATGTATTACTTTCAAAACGATTAAAATCAGCTACGTGTTATAATTTATTTCAAACAAGCCTCCAGTTTATTATGCTACATATCACAATTTAAAATAAACTGAAACTGAGTTAATTGATATTTGAAATTTAGAAATTAACCAAATGTTGATAGGTATTAAATTTATGATATTTGCTATAAAGATTGATACACACAATTTTCTTTCTTAATACAAATATATTTTAGTATACATACAGTATAATTCATAATAACAGTTTTTAGAAATAATGACTGATATACAAAAGTTTTACAAACTTAAAAACAGTATTAGTCTTCCATCTGATCCAAAACTTCTTTGATATTTTCGTGAGTGTTTATGATAAGAGAATTAATTTCAAGTTGATATTGATACAATTCACTTAAGAGGGAGCTAGCTAATTCTTTGCTTATCACATGTCGATTACAAGTTGAGTTTCTTACCAATGAAGTAATTTAATACTTCATAAAAATTCCAATATCTGATGTTAATCCACTAAAGTTAAACGATTTGCAATGCTCGAAATCTATAAACGCTCCTGTTTAGTATCTGAAATTAATGAGCATTAAACACAGTTATAATTCCTCAAGTTTACAGAATATCAAATGCAGCAAACAAACAATACATACAAACTGTCTCTTGGCGTTGCAGGAGTTAATTTCAAAAGCGTGAGGCGAATTTCTAGAAATTTCAGCTTCCACAATAACATTGATGATCACTAGCACTTATACAGTGACAAAGTACTTTGTCGATTCTTGAACTAGAGAATATTTCACAATTTTAGAGAATAGGCAGAAATTTCACAAAATACACTTAACATTATAAATTAATGTAGACTTTGATATGTTTTCTGATAAACAACATTTAACAATACATATATAACGGAATGCCAAAAATACCATTCTATGGAAGACAAATAACAAAATTAATATGTACCAAAGAATGATGCAGTCTTAAAAAACGATATTGCAGCTGTCTTTGCTGACAGCAGAGAAATAAAACATACGATCATTTAATTGATTACGTAATGTTATATATTAGCAAATATTTTAATAGCCTCCCTCAGAGTAACTGTTTACACTGATAATACATTAAGAGATGATACACTTTCACCCGATTTAAACACTTCAAGTATCACTTTCCAAAGGATTGAAAAGCGATTTAGGTCTAATTTATAATCAATAAGTCCTCACCTTGTAGAATAACTGCCTGCAGACTTAAAAGTATTTAGATTTTTTAGTTGTAACTAAATATACATGTCATGTAAAAGATGTGAATTGCACAGTTTGATAGCCCAAAACAAACAGGGTATTAAGTCTTAGAAGAAGTTGATTAATAAAACTTAGGTAGGGTTGTTGTTAAACAATCAAGTGTTTAGGTCTTTCTGTTGATACAACCTGAAATCCTATTTCCTCTAACACTAGTAACAAGCACACTGCTTGGATGGGCTTAAAGACTGAATAATTGTTACATTATTCAGTAAAGTAAAGATCCCTTTACTTTCGTGACACTGTCAAGGTTACTCCCATCCAACTAATACATATTATTCATATTATGATAATGCACATGCATTACATTACATTTATTATAATTAAAACCCAACTCCCATTTATTTGATCAGCTCACCAAATAACTTAAACCATTTTGTAAAGCACCAGCAGCATCCTCACAGCTAATAACACTCTATTCCTTAATATCATCTGTAAATTTAAGTAATTTGTTGTCCTTTCTTTCATTTATTTCACTGATGTAAATCACAAAATACTAAGTACTAACACTGAGTCCTGAGGTACTTTGCTTGTAACTTTAATCCGGTTTGACTGAACTCTATCTATAACAGCCTTCTGCTTTCTTTCATCCAGCCACTTTTCTATCAAATAAACCAACTTGTTCCAAAATCCATAGATGTATTTCAAGAAGCCTTACATTTAGTTAGCTATCCATTGCAGGCTAGCTAACAAACTATAAGTTATCATATCATGATATTTTTAATTTTAAAAAACGTTCCTGTAATTATCAAGTAGGCAACAAAATATTTATCAGGAATTATAATGATATTGAAAGAAAACTGCGAATTCTGAGATATGCATATTTTTCCCAGTATTAAAACCTTCGTGATTACATTACTACTTTACTCTGCAAGAGCTCCATCTAATATAAGATAGACATATTAGAATCTATGTGATCCAATTCTGTCCTATAAAGTTTTTGCTCTGTGGGAAAGCTGAATTTCAGGAACCTTACTACTTAGCAAAGGGTAAGTGGTTCTAGTGATAACAAATAAACTGTAATGAGAATAAAGTACTTCTAAGTAATAACCTTTTTTGTAAACTTATGACTAAACTATATAAATGCTTTGTTTATATGCAAGATTCTGTTGAGCTATACAGAAATGACAGTTGGAACACCTTTTCATGTTTATTTGCATTAGGAACTATATAAATAATATTTAACATCAAAGTATCTTTTTCAAATTTGACACAGAATAAGATGCTACTATTTCACCGCATGTATGAAATAAGATATGCAAGAGTACACTGGACGCCTGATGAGTCCATACCAGATATAATAGGGCAAAGATTACTTAATTTACATATTAAATATAAATATATGTTACATACACTTAAAATTAATATTAAAATTAAATTTCAGAGAGTAAACAACAAATATGCAACAAGTTTCAAATTTTAACATATTAATGTTTACATGGAAAATATTCGAAATTTACCTGCCGTCAAACGTAAATTATAATTCATTTTGGTGCCCCACAAATGGAACTGAGCAACATTTTGACTTGGTGATTTAAAATGGTAAAACCCATAACTTGATAACTTTTGCTCTCTTCAAAGTTTCAAAATGTTTCACTTTATGGCTTAAGATAATGAACAACGAAGATTGGTTATGTATATTCACGTCTGTAGCTTAAACTAATATTATATAATACATGGTATATATTTGTATTAAATTGTGAATACTTGTTCATATTACACTTATTTCTCTACTATATAATTTTCCATTATTGAAGGTTTAAGCTACAATTTATAAATTCATCAAAAATATTAATCGTTTTTTTTAAAAGCATGAACAACAACATTCTTAACATCTTAAAGTGAGTAAGTCTTATTCAGTTTTGAAAATTACATTTTTTGTTAAAAGTAAATACTTCTGTTCATAAATGTTCATACTTCTTTCTACAGTATCCACCTAGTCCTATCTCAAAATGTGGATATGTTTCCTTGGAAAAGTGTGCTGTGAGAAAAACACTACAATACACACAGTATATATTTCTTGGAACTTGTAAAGTTAAAAATAAATAAGAAAAATTCAAGGAGAATAAAAAGAGAAATACACGAGATAAACTTAATAATACTAAAATTATATATTTCCAATGTAACTTTGTGTTACACAAAATATTCCAATGAGAAAAAAATACTTAAGGAAATAATGTTTTAGTTATTTGCTCTTAGAACTTTTTAATGTATTTCTAAAACTTTTTTAACACAATATCGAGCCAAGTGTTATTAATTAACTTTGCTTGTTTTCCCTTAAGTAAAATCTAAACAATGAGCATTCTGTGACCTTACTACTACTGGCGTATTTAGGTAGGGGCTAGATGAGGCTCAGCCTCAGTGCCCATGGTCTTAATGTGGGTAATTTAATTCTCTGTGGGAAATTTTATTCTATGTTGAATTAACGATGATGTTGGGCCTACGAATTTATAAAACGTGAGTTCTTAAGATATTAAAGTAGTCCAAACTTGTAGTTAAAATGATTACAAATAAAAACGATTTTAAATATTATATTAAATAAGATTCTATTCTGGATAATACACACGTAAAATATGAAAGAAAATAAAGATAGGCTTAAATCATTCTAAAATATGAGCTTTTAGTTTTTATGGGTATGAAATATATTAACAGCATCAATACGATAAATAAAAATAATCAACCAATCTTACAACAGTCCTTTTCGTATATGATTATAAGCTTAAATAATATCTATGATGATGAAATTGGGTAAAAGAAATATTGTCCTATGGTATTTTACTGTCGACATAAAAATGCAGCAACTAAATATTTCATTGTAAAATTTACTGCGTGTAAAAAACATATATATTTTCGGAATATTATAAAAGTTACCACTATCATGTCAAAATATTTTGAACACGAATATTAAAATTTATACCCGTGCAAACATAAATAATAGTGTACGTGTTCGTCACACACCGACAGCCCTTTTGTCTCAAGGATACTGCCCCCCTAGAGGAACAGTAGCATGTGTGCGGACACCGATAGAATCCAGGTTTCGATACCCTTGGTGGGCAGAGAATAGATAGCTCATTGTGTAGCAAACGTTATTATATGTTTCAACAGAGTAACAGATACCGTGAAAATAAATATTGATGATGTCCGTTAAAACAATGACACTGACTTCTACTTAAGACTAAACTAATTTGCTTCTCACATGTTATTAATGAAATTATTTTCATTAAAAAAAGAGGAAATGAGAACTTCTTTTAACCAAAATCAAAGAAACTTAGTTATACAACAACTAAACCCAAAACAATACCAATATAAAGGAACACCTATATTAACCTAACTTCTAACTGCAATGCCCTCTACAATCACGTATCCTTTACACTCTCGTCCCTGAGGCATGTTTCTGGCAACCGTCAGTTGTAAACTCTCTCTTTGTTAATCTCAAGATGACCTAAGCAGGTCAAAATGTTGTTCTATACTTTGTTTTAATAAAAGTGCAAATTTTTTACCAAGTCCTTTTGAGGATACATTTTTTACTTTAAGTGATTTCTCGTCATGACGGAAGATCTGCCACCTGTTGAGCATAGTTTGTAAACTGAAATTCTATGGCATTCGTACACACTAATCGGTTTAAAAATTCTGCAGTGGAACTAAGGCAAAATATTGGTAAGTCAGTGAAGCAGATTAATTAAGTCGAGAGATATTCTACAAAATAGGTGTTGTTCATTTTAAAATACCTGAGTCACAGTAAAGAGACTTATAACATCAAAAACACTGTGTTTGTATTTCATATGCCAAGAACAAATAGTATTTAAAGGAAAACTTCAGATTGAAACTAAAAAGGACTCTCAGAAGAGTACACCCATCTGCCATGCAGCGTTGTAGGTCTTCGGCTGTTAACAAATAAAAAAATCTGTGCATATGTCCATCGTTATCAGTGGACAGGAACTATTTGTGGGAGAACAGACGACGAATAATAATAGTAGCCGGACCAAAACAGGCCGTATTTGTATCACAAGAAATTTAACATTTATTGATTACTGGGTAAATATGGTTAAATAAGAAATTAGATATTCCTGAATACGTATTACCACTAAACCCCGACAAACACGGGAGAATAACTAACAATCAAATATCTAACAAGGTTATTGGACTGGATGAAATTTGTACAAAGCCATGTCGTTAACATTTTCTATCACTTTTGTATAATACTTTTGACATTGTACTTTGTCATCATTATACTACAAGCTGATAAACCCTGCCTCACTGTGAAGTCTGGGATTAAAGAGCATAAGTTTATTTGCTATTAAGTAGTGGCCATTCACTTCTTTATTGTCTAAAGGTTTCTAACTCAGCCTCTGAGTGTGAAATAAACATAGAAAAGAAGTATGAAAAAATTAGAAGTGGAAACTATCAGGAGAGTTACTTTGGAATTACGGCCCGGCATGACCAGGTGGGTTAAGGCGTTCTACTCGTAACCTCAGGGTCGCGGGTTCGAATCCCGGTCGCACCAAACATGCTCGCTCTTTCAGCCGTGGGGGCGTTATAATGTTACGGTCAATCCCACTACTCGTCGGTAAAAGAGTAGCCCAAGAGATGGCGGTGAGTGGTCATGACTAGCTGCCTTCCCTCTAGTCTTACACTGCTAAATTAGGGACGACTAGCGAAGATAACCCTCGTGTAGCTTTGCACGAATTCAAATATAAACAAACAAACATTGGGATTTCATTGTTCGTATTGAAAAATCTCGACAATACTGTTCAATTTGTTTTGTCGAGTATCTAAATCAGCTCTGAATAACATAACTACTTAAAATAAGTGTGAAAATTGAGAAGTATAAACTCTGACCATAATTTGTTTGGAACTCGTAATCATTATTAGTAGAAATACACGTTATATTTTGTGATCTTTGCTGTCATTATACTTTTATTACTTGCCTACAGCTTGGATGAAAGAGTTTATGATTCTTTGTATTCTCTCTTCTAAGGGTAGGCAAAACATCATGAAGTTAGAGATTTATAAAGGTTGGTTTGCTCGAAATAATCAGGGAACAGCGTAACGTCTCTGAAAAAACATATATATATAGATGGGAACGCATTTTACAATACTAGAGCTTTGCCTGTATTACCTTCTTCTAGTGGATGTATCTTGAAACAATTAGATAAATCTAAATACAATTTGTCCAAACCGGAAAAAGCAACGCAATGAATGATAAATATACCAACAACGTTCTGATAATTTTAGGGAAATTATAATATAGTTCAAATTATCGGCTCAGTTCTGTTGAAAAAGTGAGTTTTTTAAACTGAAATATTCATCAAAAAGAACAAAGTTCACAACATTCAACATGAAAGTTCTGTTTGCAGCTCTTGCTGTTTTGTAAGCCCGACGATGACGAACAGCAATTCTATAGACATGATGATGAAACTGATATGCAGTAAGTTCATTTTCAAAGTTTATTAATGTGTAAAATACTAAGTAATCGTTCTATGGAAGTATATGTTCTCTATTAATACCTTTATTTGATCAGGAGAAACACAAAACATCTGAAAACTATATCAAATATTATTAGAGCATATTTTGTCATATCTATAGCTATATTATTAAATTTTATGAAAAAATCTGAAATTGTCGCATTCGGACCGTTGCAATTTTCAATCAATCTAAAGATTTCAGTGTCGGTTTTAAAAATTTTAACTGATATCTTCTATTTAGGTTGTATCATCTACTTCTGGAGCTATTTTTTATAGCTCAGCAAAAGCAGAACAATTGAGATTTGCAAAAAAATCTTGTATATTTCAGATTAAACTATTAAAAATTAGAACCAAAATCTGGAAAGTTTCAGGTTTAACAATTAAAAATTGGTAAGTTTCAGACTTAAGTTATAAAATCACGAAAAAGGAGTAAGTTTTAAACATAAAACTATCAAAAGAAAAACTAAAACATTATTTGTTTTTCTTCAGGAAAAATTCATGAGTGTTGCAACAGAAAAACTTCGTCTACAAAGAAATGCTTCAATAAAATCTACTCTGTGATGTAATACAGTGATGATAGCTCATTGTTAACTTAAATCTAAATAAAATCATTTTTCTCACAGCTGATAAACGTTATTGAATGTTAAATTTCAGGCACGATAACCTTTCGAAGGAACTAGCAGTTGTACCTGCGGATGTTTCTGATAGTTTATATAAGGATTCATCTCACCAACTCACATCAATGCTTCAAATAATCTGTTGTAACATATTTAGTATAATGTATTGTGAGTATGCGAATCAGAAAATTTACGTTTAATAAAGTAGATTTACTAACGTAGGTTCGTAACATGAACAACTATCCCCACTATGTACATCAGACATGTTTTTATTTTATGTTGGTATTAAAGACGATCTGCAAAAGTGAATCATCTGAGAGTGTGCATTGGAAAACGTTTTAAACAACAAGCAGAATTGGTAGTTTTTTCTTTGTTGTAATTAATCATATATTGTTAACTCAGTGTTATTTTGGAAACGCCTTCATTGGCACAACGACATGTCTGCGAACCCACACCGCCAAAAACCGGGTTTCGATACCCGTGGTGGGCTGATTGTGTAACCATTGTGTTGCTTTGTGTTTAATTCTAAACAAACAAACAAAATGTGTTGCTCACACGAATCTTTTAACTTTAATATTTCTTGGTCTTCAGTTAAAGACGTCTTGGCACATAAATTATATTTACAATTTAATTTCTGTGGAAGGTTAGCTTGACGTTTTTAAAGATAATTCTAATAATCAAGGTCCCGTGAGCTAATGGTAAGTTTACGGACTTAACATGCTCAGTGTTGCAGGTTTCTAAACAACCTTTCGGAAAGTCTCGATGTTTTACACACCTTAGAAACGTAATCAGCTAAATTTAAACATTTTAACAGTACTTGTCCCATCGAAGATTATTATTAAGATGATACTGCACCAATGCAGTGATATTTCTAGCGACCCCATAATTTGAGCTAATGTCTGCAATCGCCGTATTGCCTACAAGTGAATCCGCATTATTAACATGCGCTATACACAAATAATTGCTGCTATACAGCATATTACCCATGGGCTTCCTTTACGTTTATATGAATTTTATCAGGTGCACGTGCTTACGTTAAACCTCACCTATTATTTCTGATATTCCACATCTTTTGTTTATAATTGAACACAAAGATACATAATGGGCTATTTGTGCTCCTCCCAATATGAGTATCGAAACCCCTTTTCTTGTGTTGTTGGTCCGTAGACTTATCGCTATACCACTGAATCCTATTCAACATATCTACTGTCATCCCATTTGGCTTTAAACTATTTATTTACTGACCTTTTTGATTCTCTTTAGTAACACGTTGTTTTGTTCTTCGTGGGACGAGACGTTAAAACGAAGACTTTGCGATTAATTTTTAAAATATTTGTGGTTATGATATAAATAAGGTTTGTTTGACGCATGTAATTTTTATTTTACTTACTTTATTTTTTACTAAGTAATGTATTACAATGTCTTCGTATCTACCTCTAAGATCTCGACTACATCACTGAGTCAATGATACAACACAAGGTTCAATTCCCTAAGGTGAACAAAACGCATAATATGTGACTTCCATTAAAACACAACTAAGAAATGGGTGTTTTTGAAACAATAATATTAATTTACGAAAGAAAAGTATTCACGTTTTTCACTTTCCGTAGCTTAACATCAGGAATATTATTAGTACAACGTTTATACAGCTGGTGTTACAAATGATAACAAAATATTTACAGTTTGTAGTTAATATTTAAGTAAATGTACCTTTGAAGAATAGAGTCCTATTATAAACAGTTTATAGTTTGTTCTGCATGCTGTATTATAATATTAGTGAATACTTCCTCGTGTTGTTATATTTAGACATGATTCACAGATCTAGAAAATTGTGGTTTTGTTTCTTTTTGTTCTGTTTTCCATCCTGTGTCTTTTCTTCGAAAATATCGTTTTCTTTCAATTTATAAGTGATTGTTTAGGTATAAGTAAATGTATCAACTTCATTATTAATAAAGAGAAAAGAAATATATAAAGGTGGTTATAATAGAGTTTATAAGAATCATATCATATGATTCCTGCCACATGGATACGGTTATACAATTAACTTTTATGAAACCAAAGTTCTATAATGTAATATTAAAGTTGATTTATCAGAAAGCATTTTTCAACTCACGCTTCCAATTGCAGTTAAATAATGTGAATATTCAAAATTTTCTTATGGTAGTTTTGGAGAGTTCGTGAGTGAAATGTACAATGCAGAAAAAGAAGCGGATATGAAGGTGATGTTTATCTAATATATCATTTTGTGTTCAATATACGTTTACATATATAGCCTCTGAAATATATCTATTTATTTATTTTTGGTGTATAATTAACTATTACACGAAACATTTCCTTTTGTAATCCCAAATGTCTTGAATAGAATTTGAGGCTGACACGACTCGATAAATTGGATACAGCGTAGTTAGTTGTAGCTTTCCTTAGATTCGGGCTCATATTTAGTCCGTTTCAATCTACCTTGTTTTAAACACAAACTGGACAGGTTTATGGATGAAAGTTATTTTGCAAAACATGATAAGAAAAACTTGGATAAATTAAGTAAATAATTAAATGGCACGTCTAAATGAAAATATTTTCAGTCGTCAAATATCATTAATGGCTTACGAAGTGCGCCATTTTATTCTTTATTATTATTTGTCTCACTCTATTCAGCTTAGATAAATTTTAAATTATACTAGAATTGTATCCGGTAATTGCTGGCTTGAAATTTAGTTGTTTTAAGACCTCTTTGTGGTATATTTTAAAAGCAACTCCTTATATACTTGATAATTAATTTTCACAGTTGCTAGTGTTTCTCAAGTTTTGTGAGAATACTGCTTTGAAAGCATCTTCAAAGATTAAGTTTAAACCTAGTTATTTATCTAACGATACTTAACTATTTATATTATATAGGATGGATAATAATAATGTGGTACTATAAGGCACCTATTAACTGAATTTGAAAAGTGCTCAACAATACAGAACTATGTTATTACATCGTAAGTAATGGAAGTGTTAAATTGAAGATATATAAACAGCATCATGGAACATAAGATCAGTTATAGATGGAACAACACAGAGCTATAATATTACCATAAAAAAATTAATTTCGTTAAGGATAAATAGATACGTATTGAACTATGGTATTAGTAGCCCACTATTAACATGATATTAAAGCCATAGAAGCAAATGGGCCATGTTTTCATGTTATATATAGCTACAACGTATGTATTAAAACTTACTTCTTTTAATTCAGTATGTGTGTGTGCAGTATGTGTAGTTAAAGTGACTCAAGATTTAATCTAACAGTTTTAAATCTTCAAAATTTTTCTTGGGGGTGGGTACATGACCCAAGACCTTCCAGAAATTATATGTTTTGCAACCCGGTAAAATAATTTTCACAAATCGTATGTCTTTTAATGTTAAATTATTTTTATTTCAGTAGGAAGGAACTTTTGAGTGTTTAATCCATTCTTACAAGACAATAACAAATATTCTGGGCTATGCAAGCTACTAAATTACATTATAACCTAAAAGTTTCAAAACCATCCTTTATAGGTAAATATTTATTACGTTTTCCTTTAAATTAATTGCACCAAGGGCAATCAAGTTTTTAAAAAATTAAAGTTGTCTTAGCTCTAGGTTATTTCTACTGAGAAAAAATGCACATTTGTTCCCCTACTCTAACCATTGTCATCATTAAAGATGGAAAAAATGAGGCATCAACAATATTACAACTTTGAGCACCTTATTCACCTTCAATTTTCTGAAGAGTTGTTAAGTTCATAACTTTTAATATACTCCCTTATAACAACCTTTCCTTAAATACACGCATTAATAAAGGAATGTGATATTATAAAGATAAAGGTAGAATACAGTTACCTGATATTCACAACAGTGGTTTGAAGGCCTGATATGAAGGACAAGTTCAGTAATATGTGACAGATGAAAGTATGTGTGAAGAGATAAATATCAAACAATTTTTAAATTATTAACAAACAGAAGACTGGCTGATAAAGTTGTTAGTTTTATTGTTCAGAATAAAGCTTCTGTTATTTGTTGGGAATTGAATTCAGAAGTTTAGCGTCAACAAGCTTATTTCTGAGCAACCAACTGACTGTTTGATTGGAAATGTATATGCAAAAACGGCTCGTTTGGGCTGAGAAAACACTTTACATAGAAGAGCGAACAACGTTTCGACCTTCTTCGGTCATCGTCAGCCCAAACGAGCCGTTTTTGCATATAAATTTCTCAACAAGTGGGTTTCTCGTCATCACTGATGATTGGAAATGTATTTGAAATTAAGATAAGTTGCATTAAACTGAAAAGCATAAGGAATGTATATTAAAAACTGACATTTTAAATATAATTTGTACTTGAAATAAGCATTATAACCGTGCTTGTTCACGTTCCAATAGAAGCAACAATTAAAAAACTAAACAAAGCAACGAGACACCAAACAAAATGAAGGGGGTTGTGTAATTGAGTGTAGGAATGTAGAGGGCGTGCTTAGATGTTTGATTATATTTATTAATATAGGTATAAAGGTGTTCCTTTGTATTGGTTTATTTTGGACTTGAGTTGTTGTTTAAGCAAGGATTCTTTAATTTTACGCTTGTTTATTTTTGTTTCTTTATTTAGTGTTTGGTTGTTTTTATAAGGTTATGTTGTGTTTATTTAATTTGAAGTAGACTTGTGATACTTTCCACAAAAAACAAAAACAAGAAAAAAAAACCGAAAACAACGAACAGAAAGAACACAACTTCGACAATTTTATTGACATCCAACAGCCAAACTTACCAGAAAAAATTTAAAAATTATATTTTTAGAAACACATAAAAACTAAAACATCTTAAACGATTTATTCAAAGAATTTTGTAACAAAAACATCAACATAGTTTTACAAAACAGAGAACTAAAAACAATCTTACAAAAAGAGGCATTAATTCCATTATAAACCTAAAACAAGACAAAAACATAAAAATTCTAAAATCAGAGAAATGAAACGCTATAGTCATAAGGAACACGAATGAATACACCCAAAAATAGAAAAACATTCTATCAGACACAAACAAATTTAAACCAATACACACAAATCCAACAAAGACACACGAAACGCAACTAAACAAAATACTACTAAAAATGAAAATAGGCAACACAATTTCAAAAACACTTTATTCCTACCTACGCACACCACAAATATACGGCATCCCCAAACCTCATAAACCAGATTGTCTATTACAACCAACAATGTCTACATACGAATCGTTTAACTACAATCTTGGTAAATACGTAGCATTGGCATTTTCCGAATATGTAACATATATATATTTCCACACAAGTGGTTTTTCTCGTCATCACGGATAAATAAAAAATAATCAACCAATCTTTCAACAATCGGTTTCGTACACGATTATTAATAATGTGGTTCTATGATATTTCACTGTCAACAAAGAGATGTAGCAACTAATTATTCCATTATAAACTTTACTGCGTGTAAAAGAAAAAATTATGTATATATGTTATCAGAATATTATGAGAGTAATGATAATCATTTTACAACACCTTTGACACGAATATTAAAATTCACACCTGTGCAAACATAAATAATAGTGTTCGTATTTACAATACAAAAATTATCCCTTTTTTCTCAGGTATATTACCCCTAGTAGTTCAGTGATATGTCTGCGTAATAATACTGGTAAAATGCGGTTTTAATACCTGTTGTGGTCAGAGTACAGATATCCCATTGTGTAGCTTCGTTTTTAATTACTAATAAACAAAAGTTATATTAGTATATGCACATTTTTTCAACAGTGTAATAAAGACAGTGAAAATAAATATTAATGATATCGGTTTAAACATCGACTTCTTCTTAAGACTAAACTAACTTACTTCACACATGTTATTAATAAAATTAGTTTCATTACTAAAAGAAATGTGAACTTCTTTAAACCAAAAATAAAGAAACTTTAATTATACACCAACTAAAACCATAATTTAATCAATATAAAGGAACGTCTTTATAGCTATACTAATGAATAACCTAAAATGTTTGAAGGACTTTCCTCTTTTTAAAGAATATATAAATATTTCAATAACATTAATCCACTTTATCTTCCCACATCGTTTTGATAAAGCTTTAATGAAGACCGTATAATAGGAGTAAATAAAAATTAACAAATGTAATATATTCAAACTTATAATGGGTTTTTCTCACTTAATAAAATTGATAGGATGAAAACAACATTTATGTCAGTAATTTATTAAGTTTTTCTTTATAGTGATCGTAAAATTTGCAGAATAGAAAATCTGAAAAACGTGTTTAGAAATAACAACATTTATTTTAGTTTTCTAGTACTTGTTTGTTTTTGAATTTCGCACAAAGCTACTCGAGTGCTATTTGTGCTAGCCGTCCCTAATTTAGCAGTGTAAGACTAGAGGAGATGCTGCTAGTTATCACCACCCACCGCCAACTCTTGGGCTACTCTTTTACCAACGAATAGTGGGATTGACCGTCACATTATAACGCCCCCACGGCTGAAAGGGCGAATATGTTTGGCGCGACGGGAATGCGAACTCGACACTCTCAGATTACGAGTCGCACGCCTTAACACGCTTGGCCATGTCGAGCCTTTCCAATACTTAATAACTATAAAATTAAAATAAGGGGAATATAATTTTTCTCTTATCGACATTCCTAGAGCTATTTCATTATTTATTTATAATAATAACCTGTTTTTAACAGAACTTTTAATTAATTTAAGCATTGAAAAAATTCTCCAGGTTTTGTTTTTCATCGGGTTATCGAAGAATGCCTTGGTGTTTTTTGTACTGGAAACTAAGTTATGTGTGTGAATATATATATTTTACACTAACCTGTTGACTGCCAAGTATTTCAGCTGCTACAATATAACTCTAATGCTTCTTCATTTTGTAACTTTTTTCGTGACGCCACAATAGATCGAAAGTGAAACAATTTGTAAGTAGGTCAAATGCATGTATGGTGCTGAAATCTACCTTTGAAGTTAGGTATTATTATGAACGAATTCACTCCTCCGTGGCACTGTGTTACCGATCGGCTTGGACGAGTTATCTCGTCTACGGCACTGAACAAGTTAAGCTTCATGTTTCTTACTAGAATATTTACAAGAATAAAATATATCACTGAAATAATCGAATGTTTCATTAACGATAAGATGGTTTAAAACAAGATAAAACTACAAACACATTTTTATGTGTTATTTAACTAATAATTACATAAATCTCCAAACTTCTTACTGCTAAAAAGTAAAGAATGTATGTATGTTTTCTTATAGCAAAGACTCAGCGAGCTTTCTGCTGAGCCCTCTGAGGAGAATGGAATCCCTGATTTTTGGGTTGTAAATCTGTATACATACCACTGTAAGAGCGAGGGGGAAGAAAGTAAAGCAACTTTTATAAATTTTCTGTTAAACGTTTCTGAAATTAAATAATTATTTTACATTATAAATCCTAGCTGTGAACATTAAATTACGTCTGTGGTGTTAGCTCTCAACTATGATTCGTATGTTCTATCTGTCACACATACGTAACGTGCATATATTAAAGTAGATTTATATATTTCCGTTTCAAACATGCTGACTTTCAGTTACACACATCATTTTACTATGAAGTTTGTTTGTCTTTTTGTATAATTGAATATCAGAATAATACGTAAAGATATAAATTTTTCTTTATTTCAGTTTCACATGAGTACATCTAAATGCTGATAACAGTAAAGTATGTTTAAATTGGGTAACGAACGAGTACAGTTGTAGTTTTTAGAAAATTATTATTTTATACGGAACAACAGTTTTTTGAAGACAGGTTCTTGGTGCATCAGTGGTAACTTGCAACTCCATAATAGGAGTTCGACAGTGAGAAAATAGCTTCGCGCTAAAAACAAGAACCTCGTAAAGAAAAAAATATTAAAATATACTACAATGGAGGTATAACAAAAATAATTTGATAACAAATAATTTATGTTACTGAATTAATATGTACGTCAAAAACGATTTTGCACACAAACTGTTTACCTTTATGTAATCCTTTCTCTAAGGTGTTAGTTTTTATTATCCAATTTCTATCCTACCCGCAATTAAAAATTTCTAATTAACTCTTTGTACACATTTATTTAAATCATTTTCATCACTGATTGTTTATAGAATGATTTAAATTTACTTTTGTCTTCTTATTCGTTTTCATACCTTTGATGAATGTATTTCAGAGGACAGTAGCTACTTAATATAGTCTTTAATAGTTTGTGTATTCGTAAATAATTTTAACTTTAAGTCTAACTACCTTAATAGCACTAAATGTCATTAATTCATTATCACCATTGTTAACAGTTTAGTATATTACACTTTGAGTCATAACTTTCCACTATTGATAAATTCCCAACATTACAAAATTATGTTTTTTAAGTTATCAACTATGACCTTATGGTCTGGCCACACAATTCGCAGTTTGCGGTTTCGAGTTCCTTTAACAAACATGCTTGCTCTTTAAGCTGTGAAAATCTTAAAATGCAATATTTAATCCTACTATTCATTGGTAAAGAATAACCCACGATTTGACGGTTGATGGCATTAACTAGGACATCAAAAAGTAGGAAACTTGAAAATCATGTAAAGTGCATATGATAAGCAAAAGCAATGTTTCCCGATTTGCTTTGATAAAAATACCTTAGAAAATTATTATTTTTGCACAATTGTTATTTTTATTGATTTCAATAACAAATATTTATTTAGATAAAAAAATCACGAATAACATCGATGATTTATTCAAAAATCTAAAGATATTTGAAGCCATTTTCATCCGAGTACTCTATTAGTTTACAATATAACTGTAATTGTGATGGAAATTTTTACTTCATCTAAAAGTTAGACACCTGAGTAGTTACTACAAAGTCTAACCTTCATATAACACGTTACGTTATTTGAAATTACAAAGCTTTATACATTGTCTTGCAAATGGTAATGTTTATACACTTCAGCACCCAAGATATTCAAGTCCAGATATAGTTGTTTAATGCATTCCCAATATAATTGTTTATTTGACCTTATCAACGTAACTCTTTAGAAACAGTTCTCAATCATTTCAGAGAGAGTATTTTTGGATCCTCATGAGCTGTTGCAAATCTATTAGTGACACACTGTTTGACATTCAGCAAGCATAGAGAAGTAACATTTAATATTATGTAAGATATCACAAGATTGGAGGTTTGTGCAATCATATAATGTATATGTTTAAAACTTAAGAGCTGAGTTATAGTTCTGTTATATGATACCACATTTAACATCGTCCTGTAATGTTCTGTGTGAACATAAAGTTATTTAATGCATTTCTTTCTTAATAATTCCCGAACTATAATGTATATGTTCTAATATTTTTTATCACCATACACAATCTTACGTTAGTATTTGCTTTTTAAGATTGGGTTTTATGTTCTGTTCCAGAGCTTCTGTGTAAAACACATGTCTATCTGGAATAGAAGTACTTCATCCTGGTTTAAATTCGAAACTTTCCAACCAACACATGTTTCGGGGGTCAGTGTAACATTTGTTGCTTTATCGTAATTACAGGCTATCGAAACTTTCCAACCAACACATGTTTCGGGGATCAGTGTACCATTTGTTGCTTCAACGTAATTACAGGCTAGAGATATTTCCAATTCATAACGCGGTTTCTTTATTCTTTCAAATATGGAATACACGTGCTCGTGTGCTTCGCGTACACAAACACTAGTGATTTGAATTAACAAAAATTATAACCACACGATGAGTAGTCACATGCTGTTTACCTTTACCACATTATTTACCTCTATCCTTTTTTTTAATTATATGCCTTATATACGAATTATTTTTGAATATCTATTTTCATTTGAAGTAAGAGATAAAAATGTAATTAAAGAAGGACGAGTCAGAAATAAATTGATAAGCAACTAATTTATAAAGACATAAGAAAATAATTGCTAGTACTGTTTAATAACTTTTGTATCCTAGCTTGTAACAGTACTACAAAGGATATACAAGGTCGTCTTTTGCAAAAGCAGATGATGTGAATCACATGATAAGATATAGAAGTCGCGATTTTTGCAAATTGGTTTATTGAGTGAAATTTATTTATAAGAAACTAGACATTTCTTACTGTATAAAATGCGTAGTTAACCTTCGTTAAAAGGAAGTTTACTTCGTTCTAGCTGTCCTTTATCATTTTGTGAAGACAATATCTATTTAAGTGATTGGCATAGCTGAAGTGACATATGTTGTCCAAGGATGTAGACAGAGGTATCTTACAATGGTTTTTTCTGCTTATGGTTATGATATATATAATAATAATGACGAGTCACATGATTAACGCTAGTGGTCTCAAATAAATCCAAAGTTAACTTTTAACCAAAAACACTGAAATATCTGGTAGAGTTCTAGATCGGGTATAGTTTGAAGAGAAAACCGTTTTCATTCAGTAAAAAATGTCCGTTCATCATGTAAGCATGTAAACACATTGTGTTTTGTGTAATAATAAACACTGTGCTTTTATATTTTACATTGTGTGCAATCTCTTTATTTCATTTTCATGAACTTTGGTATTCTAAGAAGTTCAGTAATACTTCTCAACAAATTCAGAAGATATATATATATATACAAATAGACTAGGAACAGTCAACTTCACAAATATACACTACTGTATTGTACAAATTGAATTTGTACTTCAGCACTATTTATGGTTAATATAGAAGAATTCGTTGGAGTTCTTAATAAACATGAGAGGACCCGTTAAAGTTATTTATATTTATATTATTCTCAGGCACAATAAAAGAAATTACAAGAAGATGTTTCTCACAGCAAAACCGAATTTATGGCTATGATTGGACTGGGAAAGAAAGACCAAACAGAGTGTAATAATAAAGTAAGAATATTTATGTTCATTTACATTATACGTTAAAAAAGCACACATCAAAATGATGGACAGTAGTTCTATTGAGAGCTTATTAATTAAAAATCTTAACAGGAGATAATCTGAATAAAACTGACCGTATTTTTTCAGCTAATGGTTCAGTTGTAAGTCTGAAGGATTATAAGACTAAAAAACAGGTTTCGATTCTCTCGGGCACACTTAGCCCATTGTTTAGCTTTGTGCTTAATGACAAAGTTATTTTTCAAGTAGAGTTACATCTTGCTATATGTTTGTTATTCCACTCATACAAATACGGAGGGGATAACCTTAATTCTTTATTCTATCAGGTGAGTTGATCCAAATGCATTTGACATTCTGGGTGTGTAAGAAACGTTTTGAAAAAGACGACCTTGTATGTCTTCTTTGGTAATGTTACAGGATAGGACATAAAACGTCATTCCATGACATCAATAGTTATCTCCGTCTAACACTACACGATACGTGGTTTAACTGCACTACTGAACCACCTTTGAATGACTACACTTGTATTTCTAACTTCAAAGAAAATGCACATTTATAAGAATTCAAAGCAACATAGGTAAAGCAGACAGCATGTGACTACACATTCTGTTGTTGGAATTTCAGTTAATTTAAACAGTAGCGTCTCTATAGATATAATATACGACAACCTGAATTCCATACCTGGCAGAATATACCCACCTAGCTATGAGATAGAAATGTCTGTAGCAAATGGTACACTGTATCATAAAACGTGTGTTGTTTGGAAAGTTCTGAACTATAACCAGTATTAAAGTACTTCTACTCTAGGTAGATAAGTGTTCTATACATTAAACTTTATACAGAATTTCTGGAACAGAATGCAAAACCTAGAGTGAATATTAACATATAATTATGTATCGTACAGCAAAATAAAAACACGGAAAAATCGTAAAGCATTATTGAACATTAAATAATATTAATATTGTTTAACATAATATTAAATATACCGCATTAATTTTATACCTTTTACACTTTATGTTCAGCCTGCCAGAAGCACAACAAGATGGCTGTAGACTTATACCGCTGGACACTGAGTTTCGATACCCATGGTGGAGAGATACCAGATAAACCTTAGTGTAGCTTTGTGTTTAATAACAAAACAAAAACACTCCGTGTTTGCATCTTTTCTTAAGTCGGCTCTTTAGATTCTTAATTGTAGTATGACAGTTTCTGTAATTTGTTCGTATCTGTAAAAGCAAATGTAAATCTTGTAATCATTGAACTTTACAAAAATATTATTAAACTGTTTGTGGTTTGTATATGAAAACTTACACTTTGATTGTATAAGTTCTTAGCTAAAAACATTAAATAGTAATGACGTCTCATTGAATTCATATAGAAAAATCCTGGTATACAAGGTGTTAGCAAGTTAGTTTGTTTGGATCGAGGAAACATTCTTCTAAAAAGGTTATCTGTGTTTTAATCGTCTTATCCTCACTGTAATGACTTTATAATACATATTAAGGCATAGGTTGAAAACTATTGCAACGAAATGTTATTAGAATAGTCAAGCACTCTATTTCTTCATTGAAATAAAAGCAAGTTTGTATTTTTCTAATTCTATTTTACGTGATGTTGAAAAAACTTGTGTTGGTTGGGGTTTAAATTTCCTGGTTCCCCAGTATGGCTTAAATATAAAGGTCTGAATGTTCAGCTGCTGAAGTAATGGTCTAAATATAAGGTCTGACTTTAAAACAATGAATCTTTCAACAACTTAAGAAACCAGTTTAATTAAACCAATTAAACGTAGTTTAATAACTACAATAGTGGGATACATTCTACTGTTATAAATATGATGGTATTTCAATCCAGAGAAAAATTAAATACAAATGAAGATAAAGTGATTATAAAATATGATAACATTAAGTTTACGGATCTACAAAACTAAAACCTGAGGTTTGATTCCTTGAGGTCAACGTAATCAGATAGCGTCTTGTTTAACTTTGCATTGAGTAAATAAAAATAACCTTGTTTTTTTTGTTTTTGTGTATCAATTTCTTTGTGTATCAATGTTTCTATAGACACTATATCATCAACTTGTTCAGTTTTAACACTTGTCCACGATACCTAGGTAATGAAAGCATCACTAAATCTAATGTCTCTTACTAGATTAGTTAATCAGTTTGTCATAATTTTCATCGCATCATTCGACTCAATTTGTGGTTTTTAGTAGAGATGTTTCATGGGTATCACGTGTTATGGAATAGGGCTTAACTCGCAATCATTGAGATGCTCCGCGCGGCCATCACTTTCGTACAAAACTCTACATATCTAACTTTAACTGATTTGTTTAATATAGTTAAAGTATCATTTTTGAAGACATTAACAGACAAATTCTAACAAACTTGTAAATTAACTTCTTGGAAGACCTTGCCTGCACCTTGTTTGTTTTGGGCTATCTATTAAACTATGATATTCATACATCTTCTATAAGATATATCAATACAAGTTACCTATAACTTGTAGATGGCATTTAACCTGTACAAATTTTTGAGCTAGATGTGAATTTTAACGTTTAAAAGAGAAGTTTAGATATTACCTAAGTACTTTCTACCTTAGAGCAACATCCCACACATCCATAACCTAACTGGTAAGATCATCCCTGGTATTATAGTTGACACGAAGTTATAAACTCTTGGTAATATAAACATAAACTGCTAAGAACGAAGTAATTTAAGTTTTAATCAGTATTTTCATGATTTGGCATAGCAATAGTTTCCTGTTAAGGAACCATGTGTGATAAAAAGACCAATATAAAAGGAGTTTCATTGAATAAATCGATGTACAGTGACTATCAATTCAGTGAAATTCCTTGAACATGAGTACAAATGGTTTGGAATAAAACTAAATCAAGCCTGTTCTGATGTTAATTGTTTAAATAAATCTCTAACTTGAACTGATAGTTCTAACAAAGCTCAATATTTTGAACTGTGGAATTAAAAAAATATATTGAAAAAATAAATGCAAATAGATCAGTAAGGCAGATTAAATAAGTCGAGAGATATCCCACAATATAGGTGTTGTCCATTTTAATATAACTGTGTCACAGTCTAAGAGACTTATTACATCACAAGCACTCTATTTGTATCACACATGCCCAGGAGAAAAAGTATCTTACGAAAACTTCAGGTTGAAATTAAATGCACCTTCAGAAAAGTACATACATCTCCCATGCTGAATAGATGATCTTCGGCCCTTAACTAATACGAAAATCTGTCCATATGTCCATCATTGTTGGTAGACAGGAACCATTTGTGGGAGGAGAGACGACAAATAATAGTGGCCGAACCAAAACGGGTCATATTTGTGTCACTAGAAACTTAACATTTATTGGTTAAGTATCGTAAAATAATAAATTGGATGTTCCTAAACACCTACTACAACTAAGTGCTGACTAGCATAGAAGGATAAATGACAAACAAGATTTTGGACTAAATCAGACTTTTTACAGAGCCACGTCATAAACAGTTTTTTTCCACTTTTACCTTGTGCCTTAGACAACGTCCACTGTAATAACTATGCTACAAATAATCTGTTAAACCCTGCCCCACCTAAAGACGGGAGTTAAACATCATGAGTTTATTTGCTCTTCAGTAATGGCAATTTAATGCTTATTTCCCTCTGAGTGGAAAGTAAACATAGAAAACAGGTGTAAAAAATTAGAAATAGGAAAGGTCAGAAGATTTACTTTAAAATTTCATTGTTCGTACTGAAAAATCTCAACAATAACGTTCATTTTGTTTCTTCGAGTTTCTAAATCAGCTCTAAAACAAGTGTGAAAATTGAAAACTATAAACTCTGACCATGAGTCGTTTTGTAACCATAATAAGCAGAAGCACACATTATATTTTGCAATATTTCTTGTCATTATACTTTGACTACTTTAATACAGTTTGGATGAAAGTGTTTATGATTCTTTGTCTTTATTCTAAGGGTAACCAAATCTTCATGAACATAGTGGTTTATAAAGGTGGGTTTGTTCGAAATAATCAGGGAACAACGTTTTGCCTATGACAAATATATATATATATAAAATGGGAACGCATTTCCACAACACTACACCTTGCCAGTATTACCTTCTTCTAGTGGATGTAACTTGAAACAAATCTTCTAGCCTGTAATACGTATAACGTAATATAACAGAGTGAAGCTTCCACAAGGAATAAAACTGTAGCAAACAGGTTTGAGTCACGTGATCTTATTGTTGGGAGGAAGCGCCCCCTCTTTGATACAGTTACATCGTGATTAGTTAAATCCAAATACAATTTCTCCAATCCGGAAAGAGCTACCCAATGATAGGCAAACATACAAACAACGTTCAGATAATTTTACGGTAATAACAATATAGTTGCAATTATTGGCTCAAAGCTATTGAATGAATGATATAAAAGTGGATTTTTCAACTTGAAATATTCATCAAAAGAACAAAGTTCTCGACATTCAACATGAAAGTTCTGTTTCCAGCTCTTGTTGTGGTTGTAAGCCTGACGATGACGAACGGCAATTCTATAGACATGATGTGGAAATTGATGTGCAGTAAGTTCATTTTCAAAGTTTATTAATGTATAAAATGTTAAGTATTCGTTCTATGGAAGTAAATGTTCTCAATTAATATCTTCATTAGATCAGAAGAAACACAAAGAATCTGAAAACTATAACGAAATATTATTAGAGCATATTTTGTCATATACATAGCTATTTTATTAAATTTTATGAAAAAATCTGAAATTGTTGCATTCGGACGGTTGCAATTTTCAATCAGTCTAAATATTTCAGTGTCGGTTTTAAAAATTTTAACTGATATCTTCTATTTAGGTTGTATCATTCACTTCTGGAGCATTTTTTATAGCTCAGCAAAAGCAGAACAATTGAGATTTGCAAAAAAATTACATATTTCAGATTAAACCACTAAACATTAGAAACAAAAACTGGAAAGATTTGGTTTCAGATTTAACCATTAAAAGTTGGTAAGTTTCAGACTTAAGTTATAAAATCACAAAAAAGGAGTAAGTTCTAAACATAAAACTATCAAAAGAAAAACTAAACATTATTTGTTTTTCCTCAGTAAAATTTTGGAACAGAAAAGAAAACACTTTCATTGATAACTGCACCTGCAAAGACATGCCTCAACAAAATCTACTCTGTGATGTAATACAGTAATGACAGCTCGTTTTAAAATTAAATTTAAATAAAATCATTTTTCTCATAACTCATAAACATTATTCAATGTTAAGTGTTACTAGAAAAGACTTTAGGCCCTTATAATCTTCCGAAGGAACTGGCAGTTGTACCTGCGGGTGTTTCTAATAGTTTATATAATGATTCATCTCAACAACTCACAACGATACTTCAAAGACACTGTTGTAATATATTTAGTATTATGTATTGTAAATATACGAATCAGAAAACTTACGTTTAATAAAATAGTTTTACTAACATTGGTTCGTAAAATTAAAATATACCCCATTAAATAGATTAGACATGTTTTTATTTTATATAGGTATTAAAGACGATACTGCAAAAGTGAATCATCTGAGAGTGTGCATTGGAAAACGTTTTAAACAACAAGCAGGATGGGTAGGTGTTTTTGTTATAATTAATCATATGTCATATGTCATTTTGGAAACGCCTTCTATTGGCACAGCGGTATGTCTGCGAGCTCACACCGATAAAAACCGGGTTTCGATACCCATGGTGGGCTGATCACAGATAAGCCATTGTGTAGCTTTGTGCTTAATTCTAAATAAAAAAAACAAACCAAACCATTTTGGAAATAATGTGTTGCTGTCATGAATCTTTTAACTTTAACATGTTTTGGTCTTCAGTTAAAGTTACAAAAGATAATTCTAAGAATCAAGGTCTCGTGTGTTAGCGATAAGTTTACAGAATTACAATGCTCGGTGTTGTAGGTTTATGGATCTTCTTTCGATAGGTCTCGATGTTTTACACATCTTGAAAACGTAATCAGCTAAATTTAAAAATGTTTACACAATTTGACCTGTCCAAGATTATTAAGTGTTAAACTTCGATTACGCAGAAGTTCATACGAGGCGTGCTATAAAATAGAAGATGTTTTAGTAGTAAAATCCTCCTGGTTGTTGGTACAGCACCTTTATAATGATGTCTGTAGTGCCCCTTATTTTAACTTATATCATCAATTCCCATATTGTCTGTACGTGAATTCACATTTACAACATGCGTAGTACAGAAATAATTACTACAATACAGCTTGGACCGGCCATGCCAGATGGATTAAGGCGTACGACACGTAATCTGAGGGTTGCAGGTTCGCATCCCCGTCACACCAAACATGCTCACCTTTTCAGACGTGGGGGATTTATAACGTAACGGTCAATTCCACTATTCGTTGGTGAAAGAGTAGCCCAAAAGTTGGCGGTAGGTGGTGAAGACTAGCTGCCTTCCCTCTAGTCTTACACTGCTAAATTACGGACGGCTAGCGCAGATAGCCCTCGAGTAGCTTTGCGCGAAATTTAAAAAAAAAATGCATTTAACTTATTGGTTACTTCTAGTTTGTATAGTCTTCATTTGGTGCACGTGCTTACGTTAAACCTTTGCGATTATTTCTGATATTCCACATGTATTTGTTCGTAGTTGAGCACAAAGATACACAATGGGCTATTTGTGCTCCTCCCAACATGAGTATCGAAACCCGGTTTCTTGCATTGTAGGTCTGCAGATATATTATTATACCAATGGGGGCTATTCTACATGTCTACTGTGATACTATTTGCTTTGAACTGTCTATTTGCTGAACTTTTTTATTTATTTGTTTAACTTGTAATTTTGTTCTTCATGGGACGAGACGTTAAAACAAAGACTACGCGATTAACGATTATTTTTTAAAATATTTGTGGTTATGATATAAAGTTTGTTTGACGCATGTAATTTTTATTCTACTTGCTTTAACTTTTTATTGTGTAAATGATTACACAATAAATGTATTGTTATATTTAGATACAGTTTACAGATCTAAAACAATGTGGTTTTGTTTCTTTTAGTTTTGTTTTCTATCCTATGTCTTTCCTTCGAAATATTGTTTTATTTCAATTCATAAGTGGTTGTTTATGTATAAATAAACATATCAACTTCATTATCAAAGAGTAAATAAATATATTTAAAGGTGGTTATAATACAGTTTATAAGAATCATATGATTTCTGCCACATGGATACAGTTATACAATTAACTTTTATGAAAACAAAATTGTAGAATGTAAAATTAAAGTTGATTTATCAGAAAGTATTTTTCATTTCAAGCTTCCAGATGCAGTTAAAAAATGTGAATATTCAAAATTTTCTTATGGTAATTTTGGAGAGTTCGTGAAAGAAATGTGCAAAGCAGAAAAAGAAGCGGATATGAAGGTGATGTTTATCTTATATATCATTCTAAGTTCAATCAACGTTTATATCACTCGTCTCTAAAATATCTTTATTTATTTAATTTTGTTGTATAATTAACTATCGCACTAAATGTTTCCTTTTTTAATCCCAAATGTTTTGAATACAATTTGAGGCTGATGCCACTCGATATGTTAGATACAACGTAATTAGGTGCAGCTTCAACCATTAGTTCGGGCTCATTTAGTCTCTTTCAAGCTACCCTGTTTTAAAAACAAACTGAACAGGCTCATAAATGAATGTTATTCAGCAAAATTTGAGTAGGAAAACTTGGATAAATTAAGTAAAGAATAAACCGACACGTCTAAATGAAAATATTTTTAGTCATTAAAGATCATTGATGGCTGACGAAGTTATACTTGATTGGAATCAAGTAATTATTATTTTAAAATTAAATTGTTTGAAGGCCTTTTTATGGTATATTTTAAAGACAACTACATACATACTTGATAATTAATTTTGATAGTTGCTAGTGTCTTTTTTAGGTTTATGAGGATACTGCTTTAAATGGCTCTTTAATGATTAAGTTTAAGACTACTTATTTATCTAACTATACTTAACTATTTATGTGTAGAAGGATAGATGCAACAATATGGTACTATAAGTTAACTATTAATTAAATTTGAAATTTGCAAAACAATACAGAACTATGTTAATACAACGTAACTTCTAGAAGTACTTGATTAAATATATATATACACAGCATCATAAAATATAATACATAACTATAATATTACCATATAAATTTTGATTTCCCAAAGAATAGATGTATAAATCTATGGTATTATAAACCAACTATTAACATAATATTAGAGCCATAGGAAGCGATTGCGCCACCCAGGAAATGGCCTGACCACTTTTTCTTGTTATGTATAGCTAAAACTTATGTATTAAAACTTACTTTTTTATTTCAGTATGTGTGTATGCAGTATGTGTATTAAAAGTGACTCAAGATTTAATCTCACAGTTTTAATTCTTCAAAAGCTTTCTTGTTGGTGGGTACATGACCCCAGACCTTCTAGAAATTTCTTGTTTTGCATCTCGGTAAAGTAATTTTCACACATCATATGTCTTTTAATGTGTTTTTTTTTTAGTAGGAAGAAATTTTTGAGTGTTCAATCCATTCTTACAAAACAATAAGAAATATCCTGGTCCATCTGAGCTGTGCAAGCTATTAAATCACATTATAACCTAAACATTTTGAAACCATCCCTTACCGGTAAATATTTATTACGTTTTGCTTTAAATTAATTGCATTTATGAAACCTGGAGGCAAACAGTTCCAGGGGAAACCAAGCTGTTAAGAAATTAAAGTTGTCTTAGCTGTAGGTTATTTCTACCTTGATAAAATGTATATTTGTACCTCTACTCTTACCATTGTCATCATTAAAGATGAAAAAAATGAGGCATCAACAATATTACAACTTGAAACACCTCATTCACGTTCCATTTTCTGAAGAGTTGTTAAGTTCAGAGATCTTAATCTACTCCCTTATTACAACATTTCCTTAAATAGACGCAGCAATAGAGGAATACGATATTATAAAGAAAAGTTGAATACAGTTACCTGATATTCACAATAGTGGTTTGAAGGCCTGATATGAAGGACAAGTTCAGTAATATATGACAGATGAAAGTATGTGTGAAGAGATAAATATCAAACAATTTTTAAACTAGTGACAAATAAAAGACTGGCTGATAAAGTAGTTGGTTTTATTGTGCAGAATAAAGTTTCTGTCATCTGTTGGGAATCGAATTCTAAAGTTTAGTGATCACAAGTTTATTGCTGAGCTAGCAAATAACTCTTTGGTTGGAGATGTAGTTGAAATTAAGATAAATTGCTTAAAACCAAAAACCATAAGGACTGTATATTAAAAATAAAGGTTTAAATATTATTTTACTTGAAATAAGCATTAAAACCGTGCTTGTTCACATACAAGTAGAAGGAACAATAGAAGAATAAACAGAGCATCGAGACACCAAACGCCAGCATGGCCAGGTGGATAAGACACTGAGGGTTACGGGTTCGAATTACCATCACACCAAACATGCTTGATCTTTTAGCCCTGAGGACGTTATAATGTGACATCCAATCTCACTATTCGTTGGTACAAGAATAGCCCAACAGTTGTGGTGGCTATCTACCTTCGCTCTATTTTAACACTGCTAAATTAGGGACGGCTAGTGCAGATAACCCTCGTGTAGCTCTGCGCGAAAGTTCAAAAGAAGCAATATTCTGGACTCTTTCAAGTCTTCTTCTTCCTACAGCTGACCATTAAGAGTTGGATGACAGTAATCTTGAAATATCGTGACTCCACGCAACAGTCATAGTGTTGTCCTCCACCTATAAAATAAGGTAAAACGCAATACGGTTAATTATATCATGAAAGAGTAGAAAGTGGACATTACGTAGGTCTGAATTTGGTAAAACTGATGTAAAAAGTAATATATTTTTGGAAATGTGTCCCTATGACTTTTTCTACATTCGTATATTATTTTGCTAACATGTTTATTACAATTTGTTAGTTATAAAAAACGGAATGAATTAAGTAACCATTTCCAGCTCACCCATGAAGAAGAAAGGTAAATTTCTCAGGTTATGGGGTCTCTATTATTTTGTATTATTTCTGTGTTTTCTTCAAACTTTAAATCTTATAACATCTCCCTGAACGTTCATTGTATTTACCTCTTCATGCAGGAAGTAAAGGAATGTGTCGGTAATGAAATTTTAAAAGCTGGAGAGGGTCTGGACGAAGCAATGTCTGATGCTGTTAAGAACTGTTTCTGAGGATGTTAGGTAAGAAGATAAAAAAATCAATACATCAGCAATAAATGAAATAAATATCTTAAAACGTGAACATTATATGTGCTAGAGAGTTTATAAACCTATTATTTACAATATCGTAAAAGATATTTCTAGTTCCATATAACATAACTGTTTTACAACAGTTATACAGTCGTTATAGTGACTATTTATCAATAATTTTACTTTGTATAAGGAACTCTACGACAACTAAAATGTACTGTAAATAGTATCACTAGTTAGTATATTTAATTTTATTCTGACATTTATTTTATTTGTTCTCACAGTGGGCTGTCATTTAATTATTCACATATTTTCCAAATGTGTGGCTAATTTTAAGGTGACACTCTACCTTTTTATTTCAATACGTTATTTTTTAAATAATGTCAAAACACATTTAATAGAAATCCATATTTGTCACTATATATCTAGGAAACGCTCTAATCCACACAGTGACACGCTGGTATGTCTAGGGATTCACACACTTGAAACCGAGGTTTGATTCCTGTGAGGGACAGAGCACAGATAACTCATCCTGTCCCCATTATAAAACACTAATTATATGTTGTTGTTTTATACCACAAGTGGTATTGAATATTTTGACTAATATATTTAATGAATTGTTAGTGGATCGGTTGTTACTGAACTGACAACAACATTTAATATTTCAATGTTATTTATACTTACAGCTTCAACGGATCACTTAACAGCTGATGAGGACCAGCATCTATATATATATATATATATATATTAACTACAATATAATAACCTGAATCTGCTGTGATTTCCTTCGTGTTCTATTATATTTAACTCTTAAATACCTTTTATCTCGAAAATAAAACTCCTTTAAAGCAATACAAGTGTTTAGTTCGTGTTTTTTTAATTAAATATATATTATTTGTTTGGTGTTTTGTTTAGAGAAAGAAAATCCGATTTTTCTCTTTTCAATAAAATAAAATTGTTTCCTAAATAGTTTTACACAGAATATTTCAATGAGGAAAGAAAATACTTCTGGAAATTATGTTTTTGTAATTCCTTCCTAGAACTTTTTATTAATGTATTTCTAGAACTTTCTTAACACACGATCGAGCTAAGTGTTATTAATTAACTTTGTTTGTTGTTAAATAAACTACTAAACAATGAGCTATCTGCGACCTGACCACTAGTGGTGTATTTAGGTAGGTGTTTGGGTGCTCAGCCCCGCTGCTCATGGTCTTAATGCGCGCTCCTTGACAGTTTTATTCTATATAAAATCCCATAGGATGTAGGACTCATAAAAGTTATTAGTCCCTGGACCTAAACAAAATTATATCTGCCATTGTTAACCACAAAGTAATGAAACTTGAGTTCTTGCGATATTAATTTAGTTCAAACTTGTAGTTAAAATTATTATAAATACACATAACTTTAAATATTTTATTAAATAAGTTGTCGTTCTCGGAAATACACACGTAAAATATAAAACAAAATAAAGATAGGCTTAAATCATTCTAGAAAATGACCTTTTAGTTTTTATGGGTATGAAATATATTAACAGCGTCATTACGATATAAATAAATATATATATGTAAAAAACGGCTGGTAAAGGTTGAGAAAATTTTTATGTACATGAGCGAAGTACTTTTCCACCTTCTTCGATTATCGTCAGGTTCACACAGAAAGAAAAAGGTAACTGATCGATGGCTAACCATATTTTTGAAGGGGGTTGTGTAACTGAGTGTAGGAATGTAGAGGGCGTGCTTTGATGTTTGATTATCTTTATTAATATAGGTATAAAGGTGTTCCTTTGTATTGGTTTATTTTGGGCTTGAGTTGTATAAGTAAGGCTTCTTTATTTTTGCGTTTGTTTATGTTTGTTCCTTTATTTAATATTTGGGTGATTTTTATGTTGTGTTTCTTTGATTTGCAGGGTTCGAAAACGTGTGAAAGTAACTTTTTATGTTCTTTGAATCTCGTTTTCATTTTTCTACTTGTTTCCTTAATGTAGAAGTCGAGGCACTTATCACGTTGTATTTTATAAATAATGTTGGTGTTGTGTTTGTCAGTGTAGTTTTTACACAGTATAAACCTTATTTTTGTACCTGGTTTTGAATAAATTTGGTATTAACTGGAATGTCATATATTGTTACTAGTTTTTGCCAAATGCTGGTTATATTTCTGCTGGTGTCGGAAACATATGGTATGCAGCAGTATATGGTTTCGTGACAATGTAATTCATAGGATATATTTACTTTTGTTGGCTGATTTTACTTTTTGTCTAGGTGTGTGCGTATAATGTTTTCTACGGTTTCTGAAGAAAACTTATTGATGTTGATGAAGTATTGTTTTATTTTGTCTAATTCGTCGTTAATTTTATTTGATGATCAAAGTTTTATGGCTGTGTTTATTTGGTTTCTTAGTATGTTGAGTTTTTGTTTTGTTTCATGTGCTGAGTACCAAGGAATGTATAGTCCAGTATGGGTGATTTTTCGGTGGATTTCTGTTTTGAATTGTGTGTTGGTTCTTGTAATTTTGAGGTTAAGAAATGATATTTGATTGCTTACTTCCTGTTCACATGTGAAGTTAATGTTGGGATGTATAGAGTTAATGTGATTGAAAAAATTAAGTATGTGTTATGTAGATTTGAATCCCGCAACCGTGTCATCTACATATCTTTACCAGTATAGTGGTGGATGTAATGCTGTTTTAATTGCTTGTGTTTCAATTTGTGTCATAAAAATATTGGATAGAACTGGTGATACTGGGTTGCCCATGCTTAGGCCATTTGTTTGTATATAGTTTTGGTTGTTGAACATGAAGTTTGTCTTTATCGTGGTGAATTCTATGAGGGTTGCTAACTGGTTACTGGGAATGTCTATTGATGGGTTAAGGTTTCGGATATATAGTTTTAAGGCTATCTTGGAGGCTTCAGGATTGGAACTTCTACAAAGAAGAATATAACATCGAAACTGGCCATTGAGGCTTTATGATTATGTTGATTAAGATTAAACTTGAAATTAAAAGAGTATTTGATGAATGATCTGGCTGATGTTACATATTTGGAGAATTCCCATGTTATGTATTTATCAAGATTGTAATTAAACGATTCGTATGTGCACAATATTAGTCGTAATGGACAATCTGGTTTATGAGGTTTGGGGATGCCGTATATTTGTGGTGTATGTGAGTCGATCTTGCATAGGTAGGAATAAAGTGTTTTTGAAATTGTGTTGGCTTTTCTTCATTTTTAGTAGTATTTTGTTTAGTTGCGTTTCGTGTGTATTGGTTTAAATTGTTTGTGTTTGATAGGATGTTCTTCATTTTTTGGATACATTCATTCGTGTTACTTATGACTATAGCGTTTCTTTTATCTGCTTTTAGAATTTTTATCTTTTGTTTTGTTTTAGGTTTTTAATGGAATTAATGTCTCTTTTTGTAAGATTGTTTTTAGTTTTCTGTTTTGTGAAATTATGTTAATGGTTTTGAGAGAAATTTCTTTGCAAATGTCGTTTAAGGTGTTTTTTAGGTGATTCTAGAAAATATAATTTTTTAATTTTTTTCTGGGAAGTTTGGGCGTTGGATGTCAATAAAATTCTTGAAGTTGTCTAAAAAACACCCAAATACTAAATAAAGAAACAAACATAAACAAACGCAAAATTAAAGAAGCGTTACTTATACAACAACTCAAGCCCAAAATAAACAAATACAAAGGAACACCTTTATACCTATATTAAGCACCTAAGCACGCTCTCTGCATTCCTACACTCAATTACACAACCCCTTCAAACATGTGGTCAGCTGTAGTTACCTCTTTCTTTCTTTGTGAACCGGGGCCTGGCATGGCGAAGCGCGTAAGGCGTGCGACTCGTGATCTGAGGGTCGCGGGTTCGCGCCCGCGTCGCGCTAAACATGCTCGCCCTCCCAGCCGTGGGGGCGTATAATGTGACGGTCAATCCCACTATTCGTTGGTAAAAGAGTAGCCCAAGAGTTGGCGGTGGGTGGTGATGACTAGCTGCCTTTCCTGTAGTCTTACACTGCAAAATTAGGGACAGCTAGCACAGATAGCCCTCGAGTAGCTTTGTGCGAAATTCCAAAACAAACAAACAAACAATCTTTGTGAACCTGACGATGACCGAAGAAGGTCGAAACGTTGTTCGTTCCTCTACATAAAATTTTCTCAACCCTTACCAGCCGTTTATATATATATATATATTTAGCTACAAGTGGGTTTTCTCGTCATCACGGATAAATAAAAAAATAATCAGCCAATCTTGCAACGGTCGGTTTCGTACATTATTAATAATGTATTTCTATGATATTTCACTGTCAACAAAGAGATGCAGCAATTAATTACTTCATTGTAAACTTTACTGCGTGTAAAAGAAAAAAAATATGTATATATATATATATATTATCAGAATATTATGAAAGTAATCAAAATCACTTCACAACACCTTTAACAAGAATATTAAAATTCACACCTGTGCAAACATAAATAATAGTTCACGTATTTACCATACAACATTAGCCCTTTTTTTCTCAGTTATAATATCCCTAGTAGTACAGTGACAGGTCTGCATAATCACATTAGTAAAATGCGGTTTTAATACCTGTGGTGGTCAGAGTACATATATCCCATTGTGGAGCTTCGTGTTTAATTACAAACAAACAAACAAACGTTATATCAGTATATGCACATTGTTTCAACAGAGTAACAAAGACCGTGAAAATAAATATTGATGATATCGGTTTGAACTTCGACTTCTTCTTAAGACGATACTAACTAACTTCAGACATGTTATTAACAAAACTGTTTTCATTACAAAAAATAGGAAGAAATGTGAACTTCTTTAAACTTAACTCAAAGAGCCCTACTTATAAAACAACTAAAACAAAATGAAATCAACATAAAGGAACACCTTTATACCTATGCTAATTAATAAACTAACTTCTAAATGCAACGCTTTCTACAACCCCGTACTCCTTTAAACTTTCGTTCCTAAGACGTGCCCGCCAACTGTGAGTTGCAAACTCTCTCTTTGTTAATGTGAAGATGACTTAAGACGGTCAAAACGTTGTTGTGTGCGTTATTTTAATTAAAGTGCTAATACCCATAACAAGCCGCCTTGAAAAGACATTTTTATTTCAAGTGGTTTCTCATCATCACGGAAGTTCTTTCATCTGTTGAGCAGAATTTGTAAACTGAGATTCTTTGTTATGTCGTACACGCTAATCGGTTTAAATTTTGCATACACTAAAATATTTTTGCTTCTTTGAAGTTTAGCATGAAACTATCAAATGGGATATCTATTGTCTACCTACCACGATTATCAGAACCACGCTCGACATGGCCAGGTAGGTCTTTTAAGGAGCTCGTAATATATGTGTCGCGGGATCGAATCCCGGTCGCACCCAACATGCCCGCTCTTTCAGCCTTGAGGGCGTTATAATGTGTCGCTCAATCTTGCTATTCCTTGGTAAAAGTAACCCAAGAGTTGGTAGTGGGTGGTGATGACTAGCTAACTTCCCTTTCGTCTTATACTGCTAAATTAGGGTAGCTTTGCGCTAAATTCACAAACAAACAAAACAATTATCAGAACCTGCACTTTTGCGTTATAAGCCTTTAGACTCAAAGCTAAGCCACTTACGATCTTAACTGACTCATTAAGAAACTCTACACCTCTCTTAAAACACTATAAACATTTTAAAATTGTGAACTGTTTTCAGCCATCAGAAATGTAAAATAAATTCAATCCGTATTTTATGAAGAATTAGTTTTGAACTTTATCTGTGGCTGATGACGTGGATTCCCAAGATAAAAAGAGAATAACCCATTATTTGATAGTTGATGGCATTCACTAAGACATCAAAAATTAGGAAACTTCAAAATCAAGCAAAGTACATATAATAAGCAGAAGCAATGTTTTCCGGTTTGCTTTGATAAAAATAACTTTAGCAAGTTATTATTTTTTCACAATTGTTATTTTTATTGATTTCATTAAATATATTTATTTAGATAAAAAAATCACGAATAACATCGATGATTTATTTAAAACACCTCAAGATATTTAAAGACATTTTCAACCGCGCATCGCAAGGCACACTCTAATTGTGACGGTATTTTTTACTTCATCTGAAAGTTAAGATACGTGGGTAATTACTACAATGTATAACCGTTATATAACACGTTACGTTATTTGAAATTACAAATATTTCTAAATTTTCTTGCAAATGATAATATTTATACACTTCAGCAAACAAGATGTCCAAGTCTTAAAAAATAGTTGTTTGATGTATTTCCAATATAGTTGTGTGATTAACATTTGCTATGTACCTCTTTACAAACATTTGTCAATTACTTCAGAGAGTGTGTTTTCTGGGTCCTTATAAGCTGCTGCAAATCTACCAGTGACATATTGTTTGAGCTTCTGCAGGCATTGAGTCGTAACACTTAATGTTATGTAAGATATTACAAAATTAGAAGTTTGTACAAGCATATAATGTATGTGTTTCAACCTTAAGAACCAAGTTTTAGTTCTGTTGTAGATATCACTTTTAACACTGCCAAATAGTGTCCTGGGTGACTATTAAGTTACTTGATGCATTCCTTTCTTAATATTTTCCGAACTATAATGTATATGTTAACAAAACTTTCTTTCTTGACTTTCATATATGGTTAAAGTTTCAAATTTAACTTAGATGAGACGTCGAAACTGCAAGAAAATCCCCTGGGTTAATTATTCAACGGTGAATATTGAAAATGAACACACGTTGTATGAAGTCACGAATCACTGTTTCTGTAGGGTTCTGAAATTTTATTTTTGTGAACTGCCAAATGTAACTATAAAAGGGACATTTCTGGTAATAGTTTATTACAGAACATTTTAATATAAATAAGTAAATATTTCACAGATTTTTGTATAAATGTAAATGAAAAAAAATATATACATAATAGTTCATCATCACTTGTATATCTGCATCTTTTCCTTCAGTACACATGTCATTGAAGAACTCTTCATAATTCTAGTAGGGAAATTTTGCAAATTCAAACCCTCGAATTGCAGCTGAATTCTTAAAATGAAATATACGTTCTAACAAATCAATTATATTTTATATATTACGATTTTACTTTCATAACATTTAATTTTATAATCACATTTTTGTGCCAAAACGATATATTTGTCCTAAATAGTATCACAACTACTTTGTAATATGTTTTACTTTTGTCTGCATACAGTCAATTTAATACGTTTGTTTAGACATGGATAATTGCATATAAACAGAAGGTATGTGACATTCTTCATACAGACAGAGAATGGAAATTATAATTCAGATAAGGAAAATAAAATAAAAATTACGTCTTTCTAGATCTGTAATCTATTTCTAATGTTAACAGATTTACGATAACAATACATTCTTTACCAAAGTAGAATGAATTATGGAAGCAATTATAGTGTACAAATACCAACCCACTCTAACTTGTCTATAATTATGAATTCAGTACATTTTCTCAGCTCGTTGAGTTTTTCAGGCTTCTCTACTTTTGTCTCTGAATAAAAGAAAACATTTTTGATTTACTTAAACTGGATATTTTTCTCATGTTACGAACCAACTTTTGTAGAAACATATTTAATAGAAGGAGAATTTGCATTATTTGGCTAAGTAAGAGATTGTAAATCACAATTGACTTTAACTGCGTATTGCTTAACTAGTCAGCTTATTTCAGAAGCTAATGCAAAAACCAAATCAAAGATGTTTATTGAATAGTTTAAAATTGACTATCGATTTCTTATACCTAATGACAATACCATCAAAAGCAGGAAAATTTACTTTTTTTTAAAAGTACAGAACTGCAATTGTGTATATGATAAATTCCTTTAGTTTTTATTGCGTGGTTCTCATACTGCTTAAGCATAGATATGGAAAAATAACATTTATTTCAGTAATAATATTACCAAATATTTAATGCACTAATAATTTTTAAAAATAAAATTACTGCATAACGTTTGCCAACCTATATCGATAGTTCTGGCTCTCGTGAGGCCTGGCATAGCTAGGTGGGTTAAGGCGTCCGACCCGTAATATGAGGGTCGCGGGTAAGAACAAAGTTTCGAAGCATGTAGCAAAGACAATTGCTTTCTGCACTACCCCAGTTCAGAGTCGAAGTCCTTGATGATAAATGGGGTCCAGCATCGTGAAGACTGAGGTTCTCGCAGAGCCATACACCAATGATCCATTATCCAGTTTTCATTGAATAAAAGCACGATATATCTTTAACAAATAACATCGATCGCTCACCAAGTGGTGGTAGAGAGGACACGGAGGATGATCAGTGCTCTTGTACATTTGACCCATAGCTCCTTCATGTGTGATATAAAGGTCAGCTTACGGTCAAAAATAAGCTTCAAGAACTTTGTCTCAGGGACCACAGGCAGCACAACTTTACCAATATGGAGTTCAGGATAAGGGTGAATACCCAGTTAGCAGCAAAAGTACATGCAAACGGTTTTAGAGAAAGATAAGTTAAAGCGGTTTGCTGTGGTCCACTTCAATAAAATATTGAAGGCAGTCTGTAGTTTCCGCTCAATATATCTCATGTTCGACGACTGACATGAGTTGTGAAAGTCGTTGACACAGAGCCCGTTTTCAAATTGAGAGGGAGTTGTTCAGTGATGGCATTAATGTTTATACTGAAAAGTGTTACACCCAAAACACAGCTCTGAGGGACTCCAAGTTCTATAGAAAAGAAGGGGAAAGTGACGAACCCATTCAAACGTGAAATATCCTGTCCTTTTAAACATTTTTAATAAAAATGGGCTAATGGCCACGTAACCCATATGTATTGAGGTCTCGCAAATTACCATACTTCCATGTTGTATCATAAGCCTTCTCAATATCAAAGTATATTGATACAGGATGTTGTTATTTGAGAAAGGCTTCTCTGATCGACGTTTGAAGGCGAATCAGGTGGTCCATGGTAAAGGGCTATCGTCGGAACTCACACTGTCGGAACATATCGAGGAACCAAAAAAGACAAGCATTAACCATCCTTTCTAAGGTCTTACAGAGACAGCTCGTCAAAGCAATTGGACGGTATTTTGAAGGAATCTTGGAATCCTTCCAAGGCTTAGAGAAGGAAAGAACAGTAGCCTGGCGCCAGGCATCATGAAAAACATTCTCCTGTTAAATCCAGTTAAAAACAATCAGAAGAATAGCAAGAGAAGCAGGAAATAGATGGTGCAGCATTTCATAGTGTACATCATCAGGTCCAATCAATGTATTGCCAGACTGATGAAGGGCCAGTTTGAGTTCCACTGGTGTAAAGGGATGATTATAGCCATAGAGACAATCAGCCTGAAAGGAAAGAGGTGATTGCTCCGCCTGAGTCTTGACGGCTAAGAAGGTAGAGGAAGAAGCAGAAGTGCTAGATACCCAGTAAAAGCTTTCACCTAGAGTATCGGCGATGCTCGGGTAGTAGCTACTTCTGGCCATCAGAAAGAAAGACAGAATTATATTGCCCACTGACCTTTCGAATTTTATCCCATATGACTTTGGGACTGATGGTAGAAGATGTGCCTGTTGTGAACATAATCAAAGATTACTTCTGGCTTAGACATCTGACTCACCGAGCATGTGCATGGGCCGCTGGAAAGCGATGCAGTTTGAGTGGGTGTAGGATATCTACAGAAAGTATTCCATGCCCATTTTGAGCCTTCCTTGCCATGTGGTAGGCAAGATTCCACCATATGAAGATATAATGGAATATGTGTCGAGGTTTTAATAATACATTGAGCAGCTATTCTTATAATACAGTCAGTTACTGCTGTCACACAGTCGTCTATCGATGGCTCACAGACAAGAGCAGGATCAAATTCTGCAAGAGCAGTGAAAGAGGGCAGTTTGCTGATTCAGCGTCCACCGGGGCTCGAGAGTCGGGTGGCATTGACCACGGCCAGTATCTCTCAAAATTATAGAAAAATTATCGTTGCATTGTGGATTATTGTCAACCCTCCGAATTGGAGAATAAAGAAAGGGAGCAAATGGAAAGATCTATAGCCGTAAAGGACTGACTAGATGCATGAAAATAAATAGAAGAACCGACATTGAAAAGAGAAAGGTTGTAATCAGAGAGCATATGCTCTACACAACGACCCCTCCTATCAATATCAACACGTTCCCAGAGGGGATGATGTCCATTAAAGTCCCTCAGGATTAAAAAGAAAAACGGCAACTTTTCAATGAGAGCATCATGGTCTGATTGGTCATATGTCTCTCCAGGCAACAGGTAGAGAGAACAAATAGTAATGGTATCACCCAAGGAAACACGGATGGCTACGGACTCCAAGGTTATGTCGAGTGACAAAAACAGGATTGGCACATGCTGATCAACCAACAGTGCCACCCCTCCATGCTCGTCTATCACACAGCCTGTCATTTTTGTACAAAGAAAACTGCCGAAAGGTGACTGTATCCGCAGGTTTCAGAAATATTTTCTGTAAGGAAAGACGTACAGGATGGTAAGAAGTAATCAGTGTTTTAATGTCATCCAGATTAGAACGTAAACCTCAACAGTTCCATTGTAACAGGGCGGCCATTTTTCTTTACGTGCAGACAAACCACGTCTTTTTTCCTTACTGTCCTTATTCGAATTAGGTCTATCGATCTCCATGGATCCTGCTCTGGGTTAAATGAGCAGGTCTTTGCTGTTGGAAAAGGATTCCAGTGATTGAGGACACGAACGAACGATTGTTTTCCATCATAGGGAGGGAGAAGAAGATGTATCCGAGGAAATGCCTGTGCCCAGAACCAAAGGATGTTTATCTTGGGGTTTGTTGGAGTGTATGTAAGGGACAGAGATAGGTGTTGAAGTTTACTCATCAACTTTTTTAATCATGGAGGTCAAAATGTTTTAATTTGTTTTAAGAACGCTTCTCAAATTCTCTTTGAGAATGCTTCTAGAGGGGCAGAGAGATCTGTCTGCACTCTCACAGTAGTTGTAGAACAATGTGCAGCACCATATGTCCGAGATGAAGCGGTCTAAAGTAATTTTCAAGCCTCAGGATAAGTAATATTATGAATCGTTTTCATATGCTGCACCTCTTTTTCTTCCAACCATTTAGGGCAAGAACGAAAGTAGGACGTGTGAGAGCCATTGCAATTAACGCAATGAGGGTCCGTTTCACACTCACAGGTATCATGTATAAAAATTTGCCTTGACAAGTATTTTTATGAAAAGGACAAACAACATACATGATTCAATAATGGGACCTAATTAGTTTTATACATATATATATGCATATATATCCATTTTTAGTAGATATATTTGCAATTTATATCCTCTACTAGTCACATTTGTTACTTGTTTTATAGATTTAGTTTTGTCACGTAAAGATTCTTTATTACTTTAACCAGTTTAATCATTTTCTTAACCACACTTAATACAAGTTACACACTGAGAAAACTCTTGATTTAAGCTGTATTTAAAATAACAGCTTATAAGATTTTAGTGTCACTATCTTGATTTCTGCTTAACCTTTTCTCTGACATAAATCTTTCTTATGTATAGTTGTAGATAATTAGACTTACTTTTAAATTTGTAATAATTAAAATTTACACAAAATTAGGTAATCCTCACAGCTGAGACTTTTCTGAGTGTAATTATGATTTGGTGCTTTGAATGAAAATGTTTTATTATGCCACTTAACATATAATTAGAATTTTCTGATGGTCACTTTATAAACATTGGTTGTATCTATTGATAATTTTTGTAGTAACATCTCCGAGGTTATATCAATCTAATGTCTTTTTATGCAATAAGATTTCAAGTGCATGGTAGATAAATGTCCTGTTAGTACTCTGAAATGGTGGTTGTAACAAATTGTTGTTCTTGAGTTTATGGATAAAAATTCACCATGGTATCAAAACCTAGTTTTTAGCAGTAAAAGTTAGCAAATATAACGTTCTACCACTGTGTGGTAGAGCACAGATAACCCATTGTACACCTTTGTGTTTACTTCTAAACTGAAGGAAAAACATTATGTCTCCAAAGGCATACTGTACCTTGTACAGCAAGGATTAGAAACTAGTGAGATAAATCTTTACACTTCCCTTGGTACTCCGCTGGAACATCAGTAAGACTTCGGATTTACAACTCTTAAATCAGGTGCGCGATTTCCATCGTTGGACTCACCAGGTGTAGCCCAATGAGGCTTTACTATAAGAAAATACACCTGCACACATACATTTCCCAGGGTTTGTTTTCTTTCTTTCACAGGCTAAACAAAATACATTATAGGAAACGACTGCAGAACAATGTTTTATTAGGCTATTATAGGAAACGACTGTAGAACAATGTTCTGTAAGGAGGACCTTTCTTTAACATAAATTAAACATTGTACTAACAGTGCTAGAGTCATATCATTAAAGAACACAATAAAACATATAAGTTTAGAAACTGGTAAAAATTGTTAGCACAAAACACTATATGGGCAGGTAATGCGAGTTCAAAATATAAGTGTAAACAACAAAATGGATACTGAGAGAGAGTAAACTTTTAAAACTTGTTTTCCATGAATTCAGTGTTGTAAAAGAAGTTTTTGAAAGTTTTCACAATGAATGAACAATGTTTTGATGTAAATGTATCAAACAAGCATATTTCATTTTATTATGGACACTGTTTTTGAAGTTATTTAAATAATAATAAAAGATTATGCTGATGTTGAACAAATAAATAAATAACTGCGAAAATATATCTTCCCAAAAGATAGCCTTTAAAATATGGGTGTGCCTTATACACCTAAAAACATGGTGATTAGTTATTCTAGTATGTGAAATTTTCACATATAACTTGTTTAGGGAATTCATTAATTTTGTTTTACCTGTCTTTCATTGTCTTTAGAGATAACATCTGTTAAGCTCTTTCGACTTGTACAGTTGTAATGTTAAACATTGTGTGAGAATGTAAATAGGGGTACCACCAAGTGGTAGGTCAATTGATATCGCAAGTATATAGCTTTAAAAGAATATTTATATAATAATTAACAACACATGAGTAGCATTAGTTGCTCTGGGTTAATCCTGCATAACCTGTTACATAAGATGTTATTAAATTAAAATAGTTTTGTGGAAGTTTTCATTGAGAAGGGTTTTAAGAGAACAGTTCCAATCAAATATAAGTGTCAGTCTATCGTGCAAGCAAGTACAAACACTGTGTTTGTTTTTCTTGTTATAATAAAGTACTTTGGTACTTTATATTATGTCCAGTTTATTTTTCTATTTATGAATTCAAGTTAGCTTGAAGCACAGTATTACTCTGAGACAAAATACCTGTCTGTCATTCATTTAGTTTATCTCATTCTAACAGGAGTAATTAGTTTTACTTTAATGCATCATTATATCAGAGAGTAGGAACCTGTACTTCATGATAATCTATAGTTAATATACCGTTTCTCCTGAAGTTCTTAAGAACAACATGAATAAACTTTTTTTTCTATTTGTTGATTATTACTTTAAAAGCCAAATTTTCTATTTATGGTTACATTAATTTTTAAAGGCACTGAATGAGGTAGGAGAAAACATGTCAAACTACAGTGGTAAAAACTGTAGAAGTTTCATATACCTCAAAAAATTATAAACCACAGTTATTTAAACTACTAACAGCTTTATTTTCATATTGGATATTTCTAATACTGTACAAGATTGTCAATGACATGGATGTCCTTAACTTTTTATTCATATCATTCATTATTAAATTAACAAAACATTACAAAACGAAAATAAGTCAATACACTTACAATTCACACTATGTATTATTATGGGTATTGTAAACATGAAATTAATGTATCCAAAATAAAACATCAACACAGATGTGGTAATCGCAATGCTAAAAAAATATCCAAGCACCATTCAAATAATCTGGTGTAAATAGAAGAAAACCTGAAGATAAAAATGTGGCATTTGTATTTTACCATTATAAGCCTGTGAAAAAGGTAACATAGTTTAAATTCGAATAAGTGGCAACCCAGGAGTTTCTAATCATAAACCAAAACATTAGAAATGGTAACATGAACAATGGCATTTCTGTTCATGAGCGACATCCTGGCTTTCAAACGCATCGGAAATTAGGAACAAGTTTATACAAAATGGATAACTTCATAAAGTTAGAACGTAAAAACTAACTTTTTCCAGTAGATTGTCTATATTTAATATCTTCCAATAACAATAGCTTTCTGGACCTCCTGTAGACTTAAAGGTAGGCATCACCATGGTCTTCTTCCTTAAAAGATGACAATGTCAGACTGAAGTAGATGCAAGAATGAGTCAAAACTAGTTTCAATAAAGTCCAGGTTTCTGACAGTATTTTTCCTTTTAGTGTGGTTTTAAATTGTCGTCCGACTCATGTGACAACACTACAAAAGTTGTTGGGATCAGGATGATACAGCTGTTATTAGATTAGTACTTTAGCACACTACATGCACATACTTTATTGTTTATTTTGTTGAAGGCCACGTTACCTCTACAAGATACAAATTTAAAAAGCTCATGCTTCTTACCTCTGATAACTTGGCACTTAAAATTGCAGATTAAAAAAACATAGTCAAGCTGAAATAGTTATATATGCTTCAAACAATAAGAAATATGGATAACAGATAACGCTTATGTTATTATGCGTTTATCTACATAAAACACCAATGAATACTAACGTAGTTTAATAAAAAAAAGACACTATTACATGTTTCTTGTACACTTACACTGTTTTCTCCTTTAACTTCAAATAATCTATATAAAATCTGAACCTAATTTTTTCAAGAAATTTTGGTGATAATTATTGAATTTAATATCCTGTCACTTTTCTTAAACAAGAAGCAGTAAAATCTGAACTTTACTATTACTTTCAAGTTCATTTACAAATATGAAAGAGACATTTACATATGGTACATGTCATACAATATGTTAAATTGTGCAATTAAGAAATACACGTTGTTTGTCTGCTTGTTTTTAGATCAAACCTGCATTAGGTTAGAAGCTGTCTCAACCACATTGCATTCTAAGTCTGTTCACTTTCTGCTCCCTTCCAGGGGACATGCATGTTCACAGATTATTTCAGTGATACCAGTGATTGTACAATATGGAACTATAGTGTATTATTACTGTTAAGCCAAGATTATCAAATTTTGTCTTCTATTGCTATTTCTTCAAGAATGGTTACCATGTGGGAAGATGAGATCTCAAAAATAAAAAGCACTGATCTAGTTGTACAGTCATGTAAGCATTACATTAAAGACCATCTATATAATTAACTCTTTTACCTGGTGTTAAGTAACGAAACATGTCTGATTCCGAAGGATGCCCAAATTTATCAGAAGATACACATTTAAACAATTTATAAAACAAAAAATTCAGATGTAAACTGAAACATGATATATTCAAAATGGTTTTCAAAGTAAAATGTTCATGAGTACAGTAACACTCGAGGTGCAAAAATGAAAGTGTTACTGCTATTCTGGTTGTAAGCTTAACCACGATGAAAGCTGATTACTATTATTAACTGGTTTGTAGCATGTTATTTGTTTTCTTACAATTTAAACAAAAAAATACATAATATTACTTAAATAAGTAATTTGTAATTTGATTTTACAGAGGAAATAGAATGAATAAAATCATTTTATAAAAACGTTTGTAATCTATGTCAAACATGACTCAACATTTATCTCAAAGATGTAAGATAGTGTAACGGGTGCGGTAAGATAAAAAATAAAATGAAATATACCGCTAACCTTAAAATGTTAAATAACCTTAACTCTTTCACATGTTAGTAATGTTATTACACGTAAAAACTCTTAACGGTTTTGAATTAGTCGTTATCAAATTCAAAGTTAGCACAACAAACAGAGATGTATTTAGAAATGAGCACAGCATATTACTGGTGTAGCGGCAGTTTCCATTGTCTAACAAATTTAAAACTTTTTCTAATAAAAATTAGGCCACTAAAATATCCTTTTTAAATTAATATTTTACTCAATAGAAAATCCAAATGCTTCAACACAGTAATTTATACGACTCAACATCAAAAATTTTATTCTAATGTCAGTCTTATTAGATTAATTTATGCATTTAATGAAATAATGACCCTTTCATAGAAATAGTTTTATTACACGACACATTCCATACTTTCCCGAAAGACTTCAGCAGTTTCTTTGTGCGACCTAATACATTATTTTCCAAATGGTTAACAATCAGCTACGTATTATGATTTATCTCAAATGAGCTTCCAATGAATTTTAATATACATACAATACAATTTATAATAACAGTTATTAGAAATAGTGATTTATATACACAACTTTTACAAACGTGCAAACAGAATTAGTCTTCCACCTGATCCAGAACATTCTTGATATCCTAGTGAAAGTTAACAATGACCAAATTAATTTCAAGTTGATACTGATTCAGTTCTCTTAATAGAGAGGTAGCTAGTTCTTTGCTTATCAGTGACAATTACAAGTCAAGTTTCTTACCAAAGAAGTAATGTAATACTTCATAAAATACCAATATCTGCTGTAAATTCATTGAAGTTAATCTATAAACATTCCTGGTCAGCATCTAATATTCCCATTTAATAACCATTAATCACAGTTATTTTTTAGTTTTAAAGTTTACAAAATGTTGTGAACCAACAATACATACTGTCTTTTAAGATTGCAGTGGTTAATTTCCAAAGCATGAGGTGAATTTCTAGAAATTTCAGCTTTCACAATAATTCTGATGATCACTAGCACTTATATAGCAATAAAGTTCATTGTTGATTCTTGAACTTGAAAATCTTTCACAAATTTAGTGAATAGGCAGAAATTTCACAAAACACTGTCAATTATATGCATACTTTGATATGTTTTCTGATAAATCACATTTCACAATATATGTACAACTGAATATCAAAATATACCATTTTATGTAAGACATAATAAAATCATTATATATCAAAAGATGATGATTTCTTAGAAAAGATGCAGCTGTATTCATTGACAGCAGAGAGATGAAACACAGGAACCTGTAATTGAATAAGTAATGTTATATATCAGCAAGTAATTTAATAGCCTCCCCAAAGTAACTGTTAACACTGGTAATACATTAAGAGATGATACAATTTCAACTGCAAATAAATTTAAACACTTTTAAGTATCGTTTTCCAAAGCATTAAAATATGACTTAGGCTTAAGTTATAATCAATAAGCCCTCACCTAGTGTATTAAATGCCTGCAGACTTAAGCATATTTAGAGTTCTTAGTTGTAACTTAATTTACATGCCACGTTTAATCATACGAATTTCACAGTTTGATAGACATATCAAAACAAACAGGGCATTAAGTCTTAGAAGAAGTTGATTAATAAAACTCAGGTAGGGGGTTGTTAAACAATCAAATATTAGGTATTTCTGTTGATACAACCTAAAATCCTGTTTGCCTTAACAAAAGCAACAAGCATGCTGCTTGGATGGTTTTAGAAAGTGATTGTTACATCAAGATCCATTTTTTCATGACACTGTAAGTTATTCCCATCCAAATAATACTTACAACTCATATTATGATAATGCACATGCATTACCTTACATTTATTACAATTAAAATCCAACTCCCATTTATTTGCCCACATCACCAAACAACTTAAATCATTTTGTAAAGCACCAGCAACATCCACACAGCTAGTACCTTAATATCATTTGTAAATTTAAGTAATTTATTGTCCTTTGTTTCATCTATTGAACTATTATAAATCACAAAATATTAAGTACTAACAAGGAGCACTGATGTACCTTGCTTGTGACATTAATCCAGTTTGACCTACTCTATGATTAACAGCCTTCTGCTTTCTTTGATCCAGCCACTTTTCTATCAAATGAATCAACTTATCCCTATATCCATAGAGGTATTTTAAGAAGCCTTATATTTTGTTAGCTAGCCTTGCAAGCTACCTAACTAAATATAAGTTATCATTATCTAATATCCTGTATTTTTAAAAAGTTCCTGTAATTATTAAGAAGGCAATATAAAAATTTGAGGAATGAAGATGATATTAAAAGAAATTATTCGTATTATTAGATATGCATATTTTTTCCTAGTATTCAAACTTTTGTGATTATATTACTACTTTACTGTACAAGAATTGTGGGATTGACCTTCACATATAACGCCCCATGGTTAAAAAGGCAAGCATGTTTGGTGCGATGGGAATTCGAACCCGCGACCCTCGGATTATGAGTCGAATACCTTAACCCACCTGGCCATGCCGGTCCACAATGTAATGAAACTTGAGTTCTTGCAATATGAAAGTAGTTCAAACTTATAGATAAAATGATTACAAATAAAAACAATTTTAAATATCCTATAAAATTAACTGCTGTTCTCGGAAATACACACGTAAAATATAAAATAAAATGAAGATAAGCTTAAATCATTCTATAAAATGACCTTTTAGTTTTTACACATAAGAAACATTAAGAACGTCACCACGATAAATAAAAAATAATCACCAACTTTAGAACAGTGCGTTTCGTACATGGTTATAAAGTTCAATGATAACTATAATGATAAAAGTGGGTTAAAGACATATGGTTCTACGATATTTCACTGTCGATACAAAGAAGCAAGAACTAATATCATTGTGAAGTTTACTGCGTGTAATAAAAACAAATATATATTTATATTATCGGAATATTATGAAGGTAACCATTATCATGTCAAAACACTTTTAACACGAATATTAAAATTTATATCCGTGGAGACATAAACCAAACGAAACCTTGGCAGGGGTTTAGTTTAGAGTGAGAGAAGTCTGAGGAATTTTTCTCCCCAGTAGGGGTGTTTGATTTTTGTTTTTGAATTTCGTGCAAAGCTACACGATGCTATCTGCGCTACCTGTCCCTAATTTAGCAGTGTAAGACTAAAGGGAAAGCAGTTAGTCTTCACCACCCACCGCCAACTATTGGGCTACACTTTTACCAACAAATACTGTAACTGACCGTCACGTTATAACTAACCCACGGCTAGAAGGGCAGCATGTTTGGTGCAACGGTGATTTGAACACGCAACACACGGATGCGTCTCAGAATGCCTTAACGCATCTGGTAATGCCGGGCCCAACAGGGGTGTTTGTATTTTCTCTTGAACTCTGCTTTACCTATTCGTGAGAGTTTTCCGGTATTTTAGTTTGGCTTGTTTGAGGTGAAGTGAGGTGGGTGAGAACGCAGAGCAAGACAAAGGCGGCAAAAGGAAGTAGAAAAAACAGTTGTGTACGTATTTATACACCGTTAGCTTTTTTCTCCAGAATATTGACCCTAGTGGCACAGCAGTATGTCTCCTCTCCCACTCCGCTAGAACCCAGGTTTTGATACCTGTGGTGGGTATAGCACAGACAGCCCAGTGTGTAACTTTGTGCTTAATTACAAACAATCGTTATATCAGATATAGGTATATTGTTTCAACATTGCAACCAAGACCGTGAAAATAAGTATTGATGATATTGTTTAAACAGTGACATTGACTTCAGCGTAAGACCATACTAACTTACTTCATATATGTTATTTAATAAACTTATTTTCACTACCAAATATATAGATAACTTCTTTAAACCAAAACAAACGAAGCTCTTCTTAAACAACAACTAAAAGAAAATTAAATCAATATAAAGGATTTTACACCTACAGTAATTAATAACTTCTAACCGCAACACCGTGAACAATCCCGCATATGTTTTCACTCTTGTCTCTAATACATGTTCCTGGCAGCCGTCAGTTGTAAACCTTGCTTATCTGAAGATGACCTAAGAAGGTCGAAACTTTGTTTTGTACTTGAAGGAATGTAACTTTATGAAAGAGAGGCACACTTATTAACTTTTGTTCTGACACTTTAAAAAATCTATAACTTTATGAAAGAGAGTCATACTAATTAACTTTATGTTCTGATACTTGAAGGAATATAAAGTTAATGAAATTCAACTATACTAAATAACTTTGTGTCTGATATTTAAAAGAATGTATAAATATACGAAAGACAGGTATACTAATTAACGTTTTATTCTGACATATGAAGGGATGTATATTTTAGGAAGAGAGGTGTACTAAATAACTGTGTTCTGATACTTAAAGGAATGTATAAGTTTGAGGTTATTAAAGACAGATATACCAATTAACTTTATATTCTGGTACTTAAAGGAATGTGTAAGTTAATGAAATCCAGGTACACTAATAAATTTTGTGTTCTGATATTTAAAAGGAATGTATATGTTTATCAAAGATATTTTCAAATTAACTTTCTGTTCTAATACATAAAATGAGTTTATGAGAGACAGGCATACTAATTAACTTTGTGTTCTGATACTTGAAGGAATGTACAAGTTTGATTTTATGAAAGACATGTATACTGTTTATCTTTGTTTTCTGATAATCTTAGGAATGTATAAGCTTATGAAAGACAGGTATACTTGTGAACTTTTATTCTGATACTTAAAAGAATGTACATGAAATAGAGGTATACTAATTAACTTTGTATTGCTATACTTGAAGGAATGTGTAAATTTAGGAAAGTCAGGCATGCAAATTAACTTTGTGTTCTGGTACTTAAGGAATGTATAGTTTGAATTTATGATAAACAGGTACACTAATTTATTTTGTGTTCTGATACGTAAAGAAATGTATAAGTTTATGAATAACAGGTATACTAATTAATTTTGTGTTCTGATACTTGAAAGAATATACAAATTCTTGTTTGTGAAATTATTTTTGTTTTCAAATATTTCAAAACTGCAACGTCTTTACGTTGTCAATTTACAAAGCCAACTTTTCCATGTTAATTAGAATACAGGTAACAAAGTTTAACTTCCATTTCTACACGTACAGTTAGTTAGTTATCACCATTAGATTCCATAAAGGAACATAGGGCCGCAATCGCTTGCGGATTCTTCAACAGGTATTTAAGCGAGTAGGTTGTTAGCCCACTGCACGAGCCGTCCCTAATTTAGTAGTGTAAGACTAAAGGAAAGCAGCTAGTCATCACCACCCACCGTCAACTCATGGGCTACTCTTTTACCAACGAATAGTGGTAATTATAACGCCCCCACGGCTGGGAGGGCGAAGATGTTTGGCGCGACGCGGGCGCGAACCCGCGTCCCTGGGATTACGAGTCGCACGCCTTACGCGCTCGGCCATGCCAGGCTAGTCTTTTATGACTATTAGAATTTACCATACATGACTATGCAAATGTATATATATACCCTCAACACAGGAGTAATAGTCAACAGCATAATAATAGTTCATAATAGAACAATTTAAGATAAGTAAATATTTCACAGATTAGTTATGTAAACTAAATAAATGTATATACATAAATATAATAGTTCATCATCACATGTATTTCTGCATCTTTTTCTTCAGTACACATGTTATTGAAGAATTCTTTATAATTCTGATAAGGAAATTTTGCAAATTCAAAACCTCGAATTGCATCCGAAAGCTTCAAATTAAAATACATTCTAATAAATCAACTTTTGTATTATATTTTACGATTTCACTTTCATGACAATTAGTTGTATAATTAAAGTTTTGTGTCAAGAACGATATAATTGTCCTAAATTCTATCCTAACTACTTTCTAATGCGTTTTACTTTTGTTTGTTTGCGGTTAATTGGCATGTTTCTTTAAATATGGATAACTGCTTATAAACAGAAGGTATGTAACATTTTGACAGCCACAGAGAATGGAAATCATAATTCAAATAAGGAAAATTAAATTAAAATTACATCGTTCTAGATCTGAAACTTATTTCTAATGTTAAGAGGTTCACGTTAGTGATACATTGTTTTCCAAATTACAATGAATTATCGAAACAATTATAGCGCTACATATACCCACCTGACTTGTCTTTAATAATAGATTCAGTACATTTCATCTCGTTCAGTTTTTTGATTCTCTACTTTCGTCTTTGCATAAAAGAAAAACATTTTGATTTACTTAAATTGGATATTTTTCTCATGTTACGAACCAATTTTGAAGAAAGATATTTAATTGAAAGAACAATGTGTCTTATGTTGCTATGTTACAGATCATAAATGATAGTTGTTTATAACAGCGTATTGTTTGACTCGTCATGTTATTTTTAATGTATATCCCAAATGAAAGGTGTTTGTTGAACTTTTAAAATTGTCTTCGACTTAGTATAGTTAATGAAAAAACATCAAAATAAGTTTTTTGTTTGAGTACATAACTGCAACTGTACGTATGATAAATCTGTATTTTCCTTTGGTCTTTACTGCTGTTTTGATATTGCTCAAACATAGATACATAAACAGAACATTTATTTCAGTAATATTACATGAAATTTTATACAATAAATTTTGAAAATGAGCTCACTGCATAACATTTGACAACCTGCACTGACAGTTCTGCTTTTCGTCAACGTCAGGCATAACAGCTGCAAAATGAAACTTTCAAGTTGAGAAATTTTGTTGTTTTTATAAAGATTTCTGGTTAGAAAAAAACATTTTTATGTT
>NC_134833.1:57762861-57822740 GCF_004210375.1 Tachypleus tridentatus | reverse complement strand
ATAAATTGACAATGTGAATTTGTTAACCCTGTCGCACAAAACATGCTCGCCCTCTCAACCTTGGATCGTTATATGCGGTCAATCCCATTATTCGTCGATAAAAAGAGTAGTTCAAGTGTTGGAGGTGGGTGGTGATGATTATTGCTTTCCCTCTAGCCTTACACTGCTAAAGACTTTTAAATGATAAGGATTTTTTTCCTTCTACGAGCTACTCCATGTGTTTTTCAGTCTTCTTATCGTTATGTAAGTATGTTCAATATGAAAATATCAAATATTTATTTCTTTAATTTTATTTCAGCTAGAAAATCTGCATTTAAAATATTTCAAACAAAAATTATTCTTAAATACACTTGTTTAGTCGAATCGAAATTTGGCATATGAGAGAAAACAAACTGAAAGCAATGAAGATGAGCTGGTCTTTTCCTGGAACCATTAACATTAATTTCTAGTTCTATTTATGTTTCACCAGGAACTGCCATACAAGGAGACCGGATGTTCCCTAATGTACTATCCTTCTTTCTCTATGGGTCAATTATTCTCTTTCTCAGATGAAGTCAAGTGAATGAAAGCTTAGTCACTAACATCATCCTTAACACAATGTAGTTTCGTGAATTATACAGTCATTATATTAAAGAATATGCCGTTGAATTATTAAACATTGTCGTAATAATTGCTTATAAAAGTTATGTAAAACCTTAGCAGAGAAATGAGAAGAGAAAATCCTGCAATGAGAAGTTAGTCGAACAGATATTCACATAGTTTCACCATAATAATAGAGAAACGAATTAGAGGGGACGAATAAGTAAATAGACAAATATGTTGTTTAGGTGTGACGGTTAAAATGTACAAACGTAGCTTCTGGTGTGATATCAACTGTGTAAGATAATTAGGAAAAAATGTAGGAGTACCGCTTCAGATTTCAATAAAATGGGTACTGTTGTTTTTTTGGTTCAGGGAAATTAGGGTCCCCAGTCGGTTTTAGAAAGATAACGTTTATAAGTTAGTCTACTATGGAGCAGTTTTCTCATTATTTCCCAAGATATTTAATAACAATTTAAAGTGTAAATTACCCACTCATGTGTACATATTATTTGCAAAAACAAAACAAAGGGCTTTGTGAACGTATTGAAATAACCAGTGTTAAGAGGTTTAATAATTAAACTATATTTATATAACTACATAAGATCCTACGTGAAATTCATCACATAAGCTCTGTCATGAAATACCTTTCTTGTGACACTATCCGACAGAAGAGGCCACGTAAGAATGTCTAAACTAGTATTGGAGTATTTGCGTCAAAGAGTAAAATTGTGTCGATATTTTAAAACAAATACACACACTATGCACTCATCTCTACGTATTAGGCCCGGCATGACCAGGTGATTAAGGAACTTGACTCGTAATCTGAGGGTAGCGGGTTCGAATCCCCGTCACACCAAACATGCTGGCCCTTTCAACCGGGGCGTTATAATTTGACGGTCAATCCCACTATTCGTTGGTAAAATTGTAGCCCAAGCCAAGAGTTGGCGGTGGATGGTGATGATTAGCTGTCTTCCCTCTAGTCTTACAGTGCTAAATTAGGGACAGCTAGCGCAGATAGCTCCTCGTGTAGCTTTGCGTGAAATTCAAAACAAACCAAATCTACTTATTAGTGCACTCATTATTTAAAAAAAAAAAACATGTCGAACCATCTTTTGGATGCCAAAAGTATAAATGCTAACCTGAATTATTTAATTCTAAAATGACGTCGATACAAAATGTTATTATTTAGACGCTCGCACGCAAAATGCATTATAAAGGTATGTATTGTGACATTTGTGAATTTAACTATTTCTACGCTGTTTGTGATATATATGTTTGTTGTATATACTTTATATAAGTTATAATTATAAGATATAGATCAAATAACAGTTCAGAGATTTATTTCGTTACTTACATTTCAATATATAAGAAAATCTTGAAGTAGCTAAAGGTGAATTTTCAACAAATTTAATAATTGCCTTAGAAACTGTACTTTGGTTAGGTATAATCTTGTGTGGTTGCCATATTTTAAACACTTTAGTTTTTGAGTAAAAATGAAACTTACAATGTAGGTCCTTGAACTCAAGTTCCTCTCGGTCGTTTGGCTGTTTCCGTGACGTTTTACAATTATGACGTAATAGTTGCCAAACACGCTTCGTTGCGTGCCGACCATTTTGTTCCTTTCAGTGCTTGTGTTTTATGTAAATCTATCGGTGCATTTTTCGGATTACATACTTTGTGAGACTATTTTTTGTCTTGATATTGCTACTTTATGTTTGTTTTATGACAACATGGTTTACTGCGTTGCTTACTTTTGTAAAAACGGTTCGGCAAAAGTTTCTTTTCGTTTCCGTGCAGCAAAGGGAAGGAACCGGCAAGGTGGCGACAGTGAGTGAGGATGGTAAATAGGAAGAACTGAACTCTTTCACTCCATGCAAAGCTTTGTCAAGATCTCTTTCTTGTCTCTTGTTTTGTGTCGGATCCCACTGTTTTGGATTCCATGGGTTTCAAGCCAGGCAGGTTGAGACTGAAAAAAAACATTGGCAGTAGACAGGATCGTTCTCACCATCTTTTCTCGTGTAGAGCTGAGAACTGATCTCAGCCTACAGCGTACAGGTTACATCTCTCTGAATCCATCCCTTGCCATCACGAAAAGAACAAATTTAAGGTATGTGTGCAGTATAAAGCGATAAACAATAACTAGTACAATATAATCAATTTAAAAGTACAAGTTTTTGAAGAATGTAACTAGACATACACATTTCACATTCATGAGCGTGTTTTGCATTTGTGGCACCTGAAAGTCAGTGAAACATTGATTTCCTAGTCTAGACAACGGACAAATCTATTCCAAATAGAGTATATTCCAAGTTTAAAAAGATGGTAGATCATTCTGTAGATGTTTTTGTATCATTTTTACATATGGAAAAGTTTGAAGAATACCATTTTTAAAATTTAACATTTCAAGATAAATTGAAATAAGACTATGTCTTGAACATGTTGAAGTAATCAAGTACATATTATGTATTTAAAAAAAATACATTGTAGACTTGTAAACAATCAAATATAAACTCCATAACATATTTCCATAACTCATCATAATAAAATTAATCTTAACACAGTACTTTGACATTGTCATATTAAATGTAAATCTCATAAACCTCATAAAGCATATTGTTTTAATATATAATCTTATTTCTTCAGTATCACTCACAGTTCCGCTACTCTCGGTCATAAAACTGTCCTCATCACTAGAACTTGTCAGATCTGTGTCAAAAGTAACTGTTCTAGGTTCGTTTAGAGTATGTTCGAATTGATATGGCGCTACTCGACACTGTTCAGAACACAAAGTCAAAACAGACTCCGCCTCTGTTTCTCCGTATGCACTAGCCATGTTTATTTACATTCAACGCGCTGGCGTTGGCAGTTTGTTTGGCAACTATTACATCACAGTACTTTTCCTAGCGGCAAACGTAAAAAACTAATACGTTTGGATTGCTGCTCGGAAAGGGTTCTTTCTGCACCAAGTTCTATGTTTCATTTATTAGCACATATGTTTTATAAAAAATGTGAACTTGCAAAATTAATCAGTATGAGTAGTTGTTTTGACTGCAAAGTTTTCTTTTTTCTGTAAAATTCACCTCTAAAATCTTTTTTACATACAGCAACAGCTATCTTAAATAATTATCTTTACAATTTTCTACTAGCGTAAAAAAAAGAAATAAACTTTGAAATATTGAAAATTTAAGATATGGAAGCATAACACAGGTAAGTATCAATGCAGAAAAACTGAGCCATACCTATATTTCAGTATTTTCTATTTCCATCATTACAGTAAAAAAAACAACAAAAACAGTTAGGATAGTATATATTAAAAAAAAACACTTGGTAATGTTGTTTGATTTCTTATGAAAGAATTACAGCTATGAATTTAGGTGTAAAGAGCATCGATTGGAGTTGAGAGAGGTGGGGAAGCGGCCGAACTCTAAGCCAGTCTCTTTTGGTTTCCTTATATTTTTTCTGAAAAATTCATTGATTTTAAAAAATGTATGTATTTTATTCATATATGGAAAATAAATAAACTGTTCATTTAAGTTCAGGGAACGAGGTTCACAGTACTTTTCGATATTCAAATAAACTACTTAATCATTCACAACAATATACATCTATCCATAATTGCACAGCTTCCATGAATATATTATGTTATTTGATTCATCACAATATAAAAGACGTAGAAGTAACAGAAATGATAAAATTTTAGCCAATTGCGTTCCAGTTTTACTTTCTAGAAACAAGCACAATAATTACGTAAAATTATGTCACTACAATACTCTCATTAAAGAGAGAGTATAAACCCAATCTTCTCTTATAAATTATCTAAATAAATATAAGAGACCTTGTGTTTTATACTGAACTATAAAGAAATAAAGCAAAATGTTACGTGTTAAACGCTCTTTCATTTTAAACTTAAGATGCAGATGACGTAATATTATGTAATAGTGTAATGTATTTAAAACTTATACATTTTAGTAAGAACTTGCCCAGTTGTTTTTTATTAACAGACAAATAATAACAACGACAAATAAACAGCCTACTTGGTATATAATGAAATTGAAAGACCACTCTAACAGCAAGGATGACTAATATGTTAAAGCACTAACAACCCAAGTACATGTGTTCTCCTTAAAAGGATAATACTAATGATAATAATAACAACTTCCTTATTAAATTCAAATGGCAGAAGCGCATGCTTTGAAGAAACACATAGCGCCTTGGTGGAAATAGTCATCTTTAGCAACTAAATGAATGTTTTCATTTTAAAATTTAAAACACCACTCCCCCACCAAAACAACAAAAACAAAAAACACAACAAAACTCTTTGCTACTCAAGTTGACAGGTAGACGAACTATAAAAGTAATGAGTGGATGGATTGTTAAATAGAAAGTTATATGTACGTTATACGTATATTATTACTCTAAACAGGAAGTTATGAACAGAAGGAGGAAGACTTGAATTGTGAAAATAGAATAGTTTTAACCAGTTTTGAAAAGTATGAACAATAAAGTAAAAAGAGATAGTAAATGTCATCACAATTATAATAAGTAAATGCTAATTACAATTTTTTTATACATTATTACTTAAGAATTAGTTGTTCCATTTAAATTTGTTTTACGTTCGCTATTATTTTCACAATTTGGCTGTTTAACCAATAACTACATATACCAATGCAATTTAATACAACGAATCTGTGCACTTTATATATCTATAGTTGGTTTTTAAACTAAATAGTTGATTACACCAGCTAATGAAGTTGGTGACGTTAATAACGAATGAGCTCTTTTAAACGGTTCTACACAGGTCTTTTGTAAAGTGTAAGGTTGAACAAGGCGAAGAGTTTCACCAGATTCTTTATTTTGTTTACCCAGAACTGCGCGGTTAAAAAACAAAAACAAAAAACGCTACGTGTTTGGAAAAGGGAAGTATGAACTTTTGCAGTATCCTCTCTCACCAACTTATCTTGAGACATAACGAGATTTCCTTTGCTTTATCATGCATATTGTTTGTTTGTTTTTTAATTTCGCGCAAAGCTACACGAGGATATTTGTGCTAGCAGTTCCTAATTTGGCAGTGTAAGACTAAAGGGAAGGCAGCTAGTCATCACCACTCACCGCCAACTTTTGGGCTACTCTTTTACCAACGAATAGTAGGATTGATCGTCACATTATGACGTCACCATTGATGAAAGGGCGAGCATGTTTGTAGCGACGGGGATTTGTACTCTAGACCCTCAGATTACCAGTCGAGCACCTTAACCACCTGGCTATGCCGGACCACCTTGTACGTTGATAATTACACAGAATCCCACACCACTCCTCCCCTCCCCAAAACATATATATATCAGGATAATTAGTACATAAATCAAAATATGTTGATAACATTCATGCTGTTTCACAAATAATATACTTCATAACTAGTTTCGTTTCACAAGCATAGCTATATGACGACAAAATATTCTATGTTTGACTTAAGTTATACTTTATTACAATCTTGACATGTTAATTGGTTAACACCACGGTAGTTGTAGTTTTCGATTTTGTAATTTTTGTTGCAGAATGTTTTGCTTAGATTGTTTGTACCTCAGAAGATCGATAAGCAGATTTCTGTGCTCAGTGTGTAATGTATTTTGTGAGAAGATTTACTGAAGTAGCTATATACTAAAAAGCCTGGAAATTCTATAAATAAATAGGAGTATTAAAACATATCCAGAAAAACCTCCAACCGACCAAACCAACTAAACATTCTTCCCATTTGTTGAAGATGAATGTCGAGGTTGCTACCGGGTCTTTGGTTAAACATTTATAAAACTGTTTACAAACCATTTCTGTCTGTACTTGATGACACCTTTACTGGCGAACCTACGACCAGTAATAATTGAAGCATTCATGAAACGTGTGTACGATTTTCTTTTTTTGTTGTATTTCTCTCTGAATTCTCTAACTGAATTTCCTATTTGAAACTTCTATTAACTTGTTTTAAATATCACATTTACAAGAAAGATACGGACATAAAATTTTCATAACAACTGTGTTGTCTAGAATATTTATAGAAACTAAAAATTATATAGTTTTAACGTTTTAAAATCGTTCAAGGCCAATAATCATAAATAACAATTTTCACGCTACTGAAGTTATTTTGAATTGTTTTTGTTGGTGTGATACTAGATTTTATAAATTTGTACTATTGTTAAGTAAGGACTGTATAAAGAAATGATTAGGTTGGCTAACAAAACAAAATTAATATCAGTTAAATGTTTTTCCATTTAGAATAAATTAAAGTTATACCAAAGACCTCTAATACATGATAACCTATATTACTATGTTTAAATGAAGAGGTATGTATATATTCACCAAAAAGAACCAAAAACTTAGAGTTAAAATTTTGTAAAATGTGAGTGATGATATACCGATTTTCTTAAATCAAATTATTGAAATTTTCTTTTAGTAAGGTTGTTTTGAAGCTAAGCACTAAGCTACACAGTGGGCTATCTGTTCTCTGCCCACCACAGGTATCAACACCAGGATTCTACCATTGTAAGTCCACAGACATACCATTGTGCCACTGTGGGGATTTTTTTTTGTAATAAAACTGATAAACTTGATTACGCACATTTATAATATCTTGATCGCTTCTACTTTATACGTTTCTATGACCCTCTAAGCACTAGTATAGATAATTTACCTGAGAATAGAGTGCCAAAGTTTATGATACTGGAAAAATATTAGAATATGTATTTACGATTAATCTTTTCTAACATGGTTCCTTGGATATAAGAGCTGAATAATAACTTCATATCTGTTTATTTGTTGATTTTAGCAAGACTGGTAGCAGGTACAGTAATGAAAAGTTTTATTCTTATTACATGTTTCAACAGAACATTGGTCTGTCTTCTTCAGGTATGATCAGTACTAAGCAATTCAAATTTTATATATCGTTACAATGGCAACAGGGAATAAATGTGTCGGAAGTAGTGTCGGTAGACAACAGGATATAGGTTGAGGTTGAATTCTGGTTGTTACGTTTTATAATTTATCTCGTACGAGTCTTTATTGACAATGTTACAAAGATTATTATGTTATAATGGTTTGTTAAGTTTTGTGATTAACAACAATCAACTCAAACCAACATGTAAGTTGTTAACATTATTTTTCAACTCTATTTGCCACGTTCAAACGTATTAAACACAATAATATATACAAATATATATATATACATACATATGTGTGAATGACATAGAAATTGCACATATTTTTGACTCTGCTTTTCCTTATGGCTCACGCATAGGCGGAAGTTATACTTAAGGTCCTGCATGGTGAAGGTGGTTAGGAAACTAAACTCGTAATCTGAGGGTCGTGGTTTCGATTCCCTGTCACATTAAACATGTTTGCCCTTTCAGCCGTAAAGGTGTTATAAAGTCCATCCTATTATTTGATGATAAAAGAGTAAGCTAAAACCTAAATTATAGAAGGCTAGTGCAGATAGCCCTCGCGTAGTTTTGCGAGAAAGTCAAAACAAGCAAACAAGTTAGAAGTACAACTCTACTGTAAACAACTAGAACTTGCTAACAAATCCACTCCTAAATATTATAACAGACTAGAGAGCACCAACTGGTTTACATTGATCAACACTGTAGAGAAGAAAAGGACCAACAAACTGACAGAAAACCAAAAATGTGAAATGAAAACTTACAACCTTTAATCTTCCTTCTCCAGCATTAAATAGTTTTAGTAAACCATTAACTGATAATCAAATTTCTGTGTTAAACCTAGAAATATTCTTATAATTTGTTGTTGTTTTGAATTAAGCACAAAGTTACGTAATGGGCTATCTGTGGTCTGCCCACCACGGGTATAGAAACCCGGTTTTTATCGATGTAAGTCCGCAGACATACCGCTGAATTGGGGGCAATATTCTTATAAAAAATTGTTTCAACCACAAAATCTGATATCACTTCTTTAAATTTAGTTCTTAATGAGCCCGAAAAAATCCAAATTAATAACGATTTTAGACGTACAGTATCTAAGGGCAAAATATTAAAACCTAACATTAACAGAAATGAAGCTAACGCCCTAAAATAATTAAAATCTAACAAGATATATCAAGAGCTGACAAAGGTGGTGAAATTGTAGTCGTAGATAACCACATAATAAAGTAGGCGTTGACACCTTATTAGATAATGGATCTTGCACCTAAACAGTTCGAACTAAAACAAGAAGATATACTGGCATATTTAACACAAAATGTTTATTCACCTCAATACAGGTTGAACAACCCGTACACTATTCAAAAGAAAGAAAAAACACAGTATAGGACAATCTTGTAATAGAACACGTTATCAACCTTACAGAGTATTGCTTGATATATATATACACACACACATATATCTATGAAAGTACGCTTCGTCACACATTAGATCTAATCGTTATCTATATAACATTGAGCCCATAAAACTTACTCATTGAATTACTTGAAGAATAGACCACTGTGTAGAGGTTTTAACTCTACTATAATAGATAAGGTTTGTATCAAACACCAAAAAAAAACCGAAAAGTATTGTTAAATCTGATCTTTCACTACCAACAACATAAAACAGAACAATTGTGTTTCATTTCCTTTTGTATCGGAAATTGTTAATGAATGCAATAAATAGCGTTTCTAATAATTTGAGCATTGATGCAAAAAGTGTTTTATACTTGACATAAAATTAACATCTCACTACCTAACCTGAAAGAATCCGTACTGTAAGAACAAAAACAGGGCACGTACTGTAACTTCAGCTACATGTTGCAAGATCTATTCGTTGTTCATACACTTTGACCAGAACTCAACCTATACCTATATTGTCTCACCCACTGACACTATTTCTGTCACATTTAATCCCTTTTGTCTTTGTAACGATATATAAACCTTGAATTGCTTAGTAGTGTTCATACCAGTGGTGGGTAAAGCACAGATAGCCCTTCGTGTGGCTTTGTGCTTAATAACAAATAACAATAAGAGACCAACGTTCTGTTGAAACATGTAGTATGTTCCACCATCAATAAAACTTTTCCTTATACTTATAAACCGTTATTGACCTACCTACTATTACAATAGCATAATGTGCTTCCTTACTCAACTATCACATGATTGGTTTTAAGATAATCGACAGTTTAGTAAACTTTTTGACAAGCTTATTTGTAGTTGGTTAATCTTTGGTATACTCACGAAACAAATAGTGGATTACATATACTTTACTACACTGATATATATCTCCCTGGTAAGATAGTTGTATTTCTTCATATTTACATCGCTAAAATCTGGGGTTCGATTCCTCACTTTGAACAAAGCAGATAACCGAATGTGGCTTTGCTCTCAAAAGCAAAGAAACAAACAAGCATTCAGATCCAGCCCCAAATCTACTAAATGTGTCTTGTCATACAAACACGTAACTACGAGTGTGATGGACAGTTCGTAGTTTCTACTAATAACATACCTTATTATCTGGTTTTCAGCTCATATTCTCAGGTTTTTATTTTTCAAGAATATTTTGACGTTGTTCAATTATTCACAGATGAGGGAGTGTTCTATACACTATCGTATTTAAAAAAATTACAAAAAATATCAGTTAATTTTTTCATAGTTTTTCAAATAGAAATGATTCACTAATTTTTATATTTTACATCTATAAAGCTGTGCATTTATTGACATTCTTGGACGTCTTCAGCATCCTGAATTTTCTATAAACCACTGTGTACACTTGTCTTCTTATTTGTTTATGTAAATGACTGCAAAGATAAGAAAGACATGAAGAGGAAATACCTAAATAAGTTGAAAATATCCAAGGATTTTAAAAATAAGGGTTATTACCCATTCATTATTCAAGTAGAAAGTCATTGGAAGATTTTCACACAGCGACATTAATTATTAAACTTTTCTTGATATAGAATTGAACGGTACAGTGTATGGAATGATCTACATAAGTAAAATTCACCATATAAATATAATTTTCTTGTGGCAGTTGATTCTGTATTTTAGTGCAAAAATATTATTTAAGAGTTGAATAAATAAATTGCGGTGAAATTGTATTTCGCGCATGAGCCATACACACCCGTGCAGTAACAAGGTAATAAAAAAGAAAAACGTTTTGTCTCTTTGTGAACGAGTCTCCTCCTAAATAAATCCGGGTCAAACTTGGCATATTAACATAGTTGTTCAGATTCAGAAGAAATATGTATTAAACTTTCCCATATAGTTAAAAAATGATATATATATATTTATATTGTACAGAATAATCCGAAAATAATTATCACAATATCTATCCTAAGTATCTGAGATTGAACAGAATTCTACAAGCCAGAGAATGTAACTGAGTATTTTGTATTTTGGTTTGTTTCCCATAGTAACCAAAATTTTTAGTAATAAAATATCCAATTTAATGCTTAGAACAGTGGTTCTTAACCTTGTTGGAGGTACTGAAACCCGAAAGTTTCGAACTTGCATTCACTGAACCCTTCGTAATTGAAAAAAATAAAATATGATTTTTTCAAATTCAAAACGTAAGTAGATATTTTATTAGTGCACAAAATGAACCATGCATCAGTTCCACACAATATCACTCTGTTCAAAGAAAAAAACCAACAAAACATAAATTTCACACAAAAACAAAAACATAGCTCAATGAATATTTACTGCAAATCAATGTGACTTTTGCTGTTGCCTTTCACAGACAAGTTCAGAAATGCGCGGCTTCACCTTGGCAAGTGCCACTCTCATAGCATTTTTGCAATAAAGTCTGTTTCTTTTCTTCGTTTTTATGTCTATCATCCTCTAAAAAGGATTGCTCGCAACGATACGTTGCAACAAACGGTATGAGTATCTCAAGGGCTTTCTTAGCAATAAGAGGGTACGCTACGATTTGGTGACACCAAAACGTTGAGAGCGTTGTTGTTCTGAAAAGTTGCTGTTGAACCTGGCTCTGCTGAAGTTCAATGATTTCGTCGAGGTATTCATCATTGGCATCTGTTGTCGCAACACAAAACGTGAACGGCTGTCTCACCCATGCTGGATATGACTCTCTGGTGGAGAAGTATCCGTCGAGAGACTTTGCGAGCTCATCTAAGTGCATGGTAATTGCTTGCTTCAGTTCCCCGGGTACAAAAATATCTCCGTTTTCAGACACATCTTCGTTCTTACTTACACAGTCGTCCAGCAGGGGAAAGTTTGCGAAGTTATTATTCTCTGTTCGTCGTTTCCATAACGGTAGCTTTTTTGAAAAGCCTTCAGGTTTTCTTCCGCTTAAATGATGTTGACTCCACCATCCTGCATCTGTTGATTAAGATGATTGAGAGCATTGAAGATATCGGCCATGTACACCAAAATGAGAATGAGCTCAGATTTTCAAAGCAATCTTCATGACAATGTTGGTGCTCTCATAAAAACAGGGCTAATTCCACACGCATGGCAAAAACACGATTCAGCATCTTTCTCCGGGGATAACCACCAAACGTTAGAATGGTATAGAAGTACCTCAAATTCAGAGCCCGTTTCATTACATAGCTGTTTGAAGATGAGGTATTTCAGGGCACTACTTTGCACAAAGTTCACACATTCCATTACAATTTTTAATACTTCTTCCAGTTTTGAAGGCAAGGTTTCTGTTGCCAACGCATGCCTGTGCAGAACATAGTGCGTTACAATGATGTGTGGTGCATCGGCTTTCACGAGCGCACCAAAACCAGAGTTTCGTCTCAGCATGACTGGAGCTCCGTCCGAACAAACTGCAAAAAACACATCTCTGAAGAAGCCATCCACAAGTTTCTTCACGTCAGCTGCCTTAGTTGTTGTTGTAAGAGGCTTAGAAAAAAAAAATCTTCTTTTATCTCGTCGTTCTTCACAAAGCGCACGAATACAACAAGTTGGCTTAGATTGAAAACGTCGGTGATCTCGTCGAGTTGAAGGCTGAATTTTGCTGGGCTTGAAATCAGATCTACAACTACTTGAGACAAGATGTCATCGCTCATGTCATTTATTTTGCTGATTATGGTGTCATTTGAAAGAAGAATTTGAGATAACTTATTTTCAGCAGTTTTTCCTAGCATGATATTCGCCATCTTCAACGCAGCTGGTTTTATGAATGTTTCACCAATGGTGTGTGGTTTGCCCTGCTTTGCGATTAAGTACGCAACTTCGTACGATTCTGTAAAGATCGGTTTGTCGATGGGTACAAAGCCGAGAACAGGCAAAGTAGCCTTTTCATCAAACCTGGCTCTCTTTACCTTGAATTCAACAAGCGTTGTGTTCTTGTATTTCCCATCTCCATGCAGCTTTCGGGAGTGTTCTCTTAGTTTTGCCGGTGCTAGACTATAATTTCTCAACTTGGCATTGCAAATCATGCATTGAGAACGCTGACTCCCATAATGTTCCGTTATACACGTGAATCAATATTGTACGTATTCGTCCGACCACTTTCTGTTTTTGCTCGACATAGTTAGTATGAAGGGATTGAAAAATTAGGAAAGAAATCACAAATTACGCACGATTACTACAGTCATAAGTCGACTGCTAAGCGCACGAAGTTCTCTGTAGCACAGATATTAAGGCCAAGTGATGTGACGTGATCAGCCGCAGCCAATGATGGCCAAGTGGAGCATGACGTCACAAATCATACGAGTGGTGTGAACCGAATGAACACACACACAGTGTGTGTGTCTTGACCTCCGCCGAACCCCTGGGGTTCGATTAAACCCAGGTTAAGAACCATTAGCTTAGAATAAAGATATTACTCCTAGTTAAGTTTCCTGCTCTTTTCTGATTCATACCATTTAAATTCCGGTTTTTACTAGGGTTAGATAGAATAAGAGCTTAGCCCAGATCAAACAAGTATTTCATGATTAATGTATTTTTGATATATTTTATACTTTTCGATGTAGCATATTGTTTTTCGTACAAGTAAAAGTCAAGAGTATTATTGAATTTCATGCACTTGGTGCACCAAACACACGCGTTTTAAGTTGTATTGTACTGCTTTGAATAAGAAGTGACGTAACTGTCTTGCAATTTGTGTCCATTTTCTCCACTTGACTTCTACACTTTCTCGATTTCGATCCATTTCACTCGTTTTAGAACAAATGTCTTGGAGAATTAACGATACTGAAAAGTTTCACAGATATTTTGTTCATCTTAAACTAATGTTTGCATGCTTTTAAGAGAAAAAAGGCGGAATAGTGAAGTTTCCTTAAAATAATCAACAAAACTTCTAAGATAAGGCATTTAAATTGCATTATAAAAGCTTCAAAATGACAGCCTATTATGGACAGAGAGTTCATTTTTACTTGTAAACTTTTACCGGATCTGTTGGACTTCCACCAAAGGTAGAGGTGGGTATGCAATTTAGCTCTCTCAAAAAATCAAAATCAAAACGGATATGTTTTGAGTGTATTAAAGTAGAAAATATAAACAATTTATAAAATGTTGGTGATTTTATGGCCTTGTTAAGAATCGAGACCTACTTGAGAGAAAATCCAGTTTTAAATGGTTTCTTTTAAGCAGTTAGTTACGTCATATTAAACGTTTAATAGTACTTTTATTTATAAGCTTCCCAGTAACAGAGCGATATGTTTGCGTACTTACAATGCGAGAAGCTGGTTTTAATACTCGTGGTGGTCACAGCACAGATAGCCAATTGTGTAACTTTGTGTTTAACTTCAAACAAAACTTTTATTTACAACACTGGTGTATTATATAATTTATCTAAATTTATACATTTTTATTCTTATCTGTAATTTTTTCTTAGTTTATGGCAGATAGAAAATGATTATCGAAATTATTTTTAAATTATTTTATTTTAAAAAATCGGCGACTCCTGCTGGGAAAACACATGTTCCTTAGAAACATTCTAAGTACCATAAGTTTTCTTGTCAGAAAACTTTGGAAATTGCACACGATGTTTCAAAACCGTATTTTAGTGTACACCTAAATCACTTTTCTTTTCCCTCGAGTTTTACACTGCTAAATCAGGGACGGCTCGCACAAACAGCTCTCGTGTAGCTTTGCGCGAAATTCAAAACAAACTAAACCACTTTTCTCTTAAATTAATATCGCTTTTTTAAACAATATGAAATTAAGTACATGAATATAATGCGTGTAAATGTATAATACGTCGTAAAGATCAATAAACGTTGTCAAGAACAGATTCATTTACGAAAAATGTAGTTTAAAAATGGCGAACATTTTTGGAAATAACTTGTACTATAGATGAAACTTCACAAATTAAAAAAAAAGGTGGTTATAAGTAAAACATAAAAAATGAACATATATAATAATAATAAGCTTTTAAGAAGAAGAATAACTTCCTAATACATCTTAAAAGTAATTGCTGTTGAGACAACACGTAGGTTTCAGTTATAAAAAAGACAAGAATGAAAAACAATACAATCTAATATTTGGGGGAAAATAGTTTTTATCATGATAAACGTAAAGCTATCATTTAATAACTTAGTATGAGAAACATTTAAAACAAGCTCCATGATATAAAATAAGGACATTTAAAATGTGGAGAAATTACAAAAATTATATATTGAATAAAACATTGTTTAGTATCTTATCACTTGGCTAAGTTAGAAAACAAAGTAATTTTGCATTTACACTTTTGTAGATTAAGGAGCTTCACTCTTACTTGGTCAAAATAACATTCATTGATGTGAATACAGTAGAAACTAAAGGATAATTTTTAACACAGACTAAACAGCTAAGGAAAAAGACGAAAGAAACTTATATAATTTTGTCTCTGGTAAAATCAATTATTATTTAAAATTTGACAATAGGAATGTTATCTGATTATACAGCTTTGTAAAATAGGTTTTATTAAGTTCTGAATTATATCACTTATAAAAACTCTTATAAGAATTGAATGATATGAACAATTCATCATAGTATTACATCTAAGAAATACTATTTGTTAAGCAGTATGAAAAAGAATTACAACTCTTCATAATTTTCTATTACCGTTTTCCGTATTTCAAATTAGTTTTTTTACGCCACAAATGTCAAAAAAATTAATATATATCCCTCACTACAATTAAATAAAAACAGGTATTTACTATACCATTAAAGAATAGGTAGAATACACTCATTCATATACGCAAATAATTTCAATATTCGCCTGTCACTAAGAAAATGTTATAATCATAATAATAAAAAAATTCAAAATAAATCTGACTTGTTTACTTTTAATAAATAGTTTCGAAACTTACCTGTAATATACAATATACAAAATAAAACTATAACGTTGCCAAAATACAATACGAAACGATCATAGCAGCAACTCATTGTGATAGTTTTTCTAGTACGCTTATATCAAGTGCCGCAGCTAAACACCAACGCTGGAGGGGGTATGGGTATAGACTGTAATTTACCAGAAGATCACCTTTTGTTTCGGAGTTTTAAGAGGAGTCAGCACTCTGGAAGTGAAAAACCTTTTAAGGGGCCATTAAAATATTTCTATAAAAAACTTGCAATTACCTCTCTCTACAACACACACACACACATATATATATACACGTAATTATATTATTCTTATACCAGGCAAAACCATGTGCACTTTGAAGCACTTTGTATTCTGGAATTTACACCAATATTGATATTAAATTATACATATTTCTGATACTAATGTGCGTCAGTGTTTGTTATTTATACTTATGGCAAAGTTACTAAGGCTATATTCCTCCTTCACTAATTTTGTACTACTGATCACAAGAGAGGCAGCAAGTCAACCCTGCCACTTGCCATCAATGAACCTACTACCGCTCTGTAACGGAATCAAAGTGCGGAGGCCATTTGTGGTATATCACGGATTCAAACCCGGATCTACATGTAAGGTAAACCCGCGCTTCTGTGTCAAGAAAAAAAAAAACATTAAATTTTTCAACATAAAATTATGTAATTTCAGTAAAAAATAAGTAAACGAAAATTTTTCTTGGTGTAAGTTTTAATATAAATATACCTTTATTGACCTGGTGGTTAACATATCGAACTAAGAATTTGAGTGCTCCGGGCTCGCTTCTAGTTACTGAAAAATTGAGCCATATAGTAAAATTTCCACTACCCCAAATGCTTTATTTCTAGTCTATCAGTGATGGCTAGTGTAAACAAACCTTTTGTAACTTTGCCTGAATTTCATTTATAAATAATAGTCTAATATATATCATATTTAATCCATATTTTGAGTTTCGATTTTTTTAAAACTATATTGATACTTTCAAGTTAAATATCTATTTATTATCACAGCTCAATGAAGGACTAATGTATTCATTCGAATAATACGAGTGATTCTTCAAAAGTAGTTTTAGTCAAAGTATGTTTAAAGATTCCATATGATAATAATTGACAGTTTCAGCTTAAAGCAACCGGAATACTTTTCACATTAAACTCCAGTATCTATAGGAAGTGCGAGATCGTCAACGATAACCATTTTCCATATATCCTCTAAACTGTTCACAAAGACTAAATAGCCTATAAAGTTTAATAGCGGAACATGTGAGCTGTAAATCAAAGTAAACTTTGTGGTGTACGAATTTCAGATGTAAACAATTTTATATAGTTAGTATGATTTATTAGAATGCGTCTATAGTATATGATATTGACATAAATATATTCTAGGTATCATAATAGTTCGGGTTGAAAATTAATTCAGAAACTACCGACTATTTTCTAGTTCAATTGACAATCAGGAATAAATACTCTTATTCCCCTGTAAAAGAAAGAAAAGAGACATGTATTCGTTGGCCTGATATACCTAGTGGTTTGACTTTCAGGAATACGACAATGACTGCATTGATTCTTCAGTTTTTCATTATGTCAAAAAGAGAATATCAACTTCAAAGCAGGAAACATTTTCCTACAACAGTGAACTCAACGAGCTATGTTTGAGATGCATATATCACGCTTTTGAACATAGACAGTGTTGATAACTGCGGTAATCAGAAAAGTTTCCTCGAAGCACCAAACAGATATAGATTATATATACCACCTAAACTGTCCGTCTTTTCTCAACAGCCGAGGCGCAAAACAAGTATAGCTTGTTTGTTTGTTTTGAATTTTTTGCAAAGCTACACGAGGGATATCTACGCTAGCCGTCCATAATTTTGCAGTGTAAGACTTAGAGGGAAAACAGCTAGCCATCACTACTCACTGCCTATTTTGGGGGTGCCCTTTTGCCAAATAAAAACTGGGATTGATTGTAACATTATAACGACCCCACGTCTGATAGGGCGACCATGTTTGGTGTGAGGGGGATTCTAACCCGCGATCGTCAGATTATGAGTCGAGCGCCCTAACCACCTTCGCCATGCCGGGCCTCAAGTATAGCTACCGCCAATGTGTGGGTCATAATGAAAAGCAATTAGTTTAAATAGTCAGATATATTAACGTTTTTTATGTTATTCACGCATATATATATTATTTTATTGTGTTAACTCGTTTGAACGTGGCAAATAAAACTAAAAAAAAATAATAACTATAACAATTTACATGTTGGTTTGGGTTGGTTGTTGTTAAGCGCAAAATTTAATAAAGCGTTATCTGATACAACCACGTATATTTAAATCCGGTTTTGAGCGTTTTAAATATCCAGGTTTACCACTGAACCACTGGCGCAACAATGATAGTTTCGGGAAAAAAATGATTGCATCACCCAATGTTGTTTTTTTTCCACTTTTCTTGGTTCATGTAAACTTTACGAGATTTTGCAGTGTGGAAGTGACAGAGCCAGTGTTAAAAGATTATGAACATTTTATGGTGGAGGCTAACTTATATTCCAGTAATCTAAATACATATATCCATCTCTATTAATATATCAACCGTGACAAAAGTAGTATAGCAGATTGTTAATAAATACTTAACAAATACGAAAATGTTATCTGAGTTAGAAACCTAGATTAAAAGCTTACTCTACTGATGAAGTTGATAAAAAAACTGGTCTTAGATTCTGGTTCCTGTTTTAATATTTACTTGTGCCTCCTCTGGCTTCGATAATTGTTTCACAGTGAGTTCGTAATGCTGCAAGTGGATTAAGGATTTCTGCAGCTTCAAGGTGCTTTTCGGTTTCTTCTCTTGCAATTTAGTACCCCTTAGCTTCCAATAGTTTTTGATAGAGTTGAGATCTGAGGTCGAGGTCTTGCTTAGCCAATGTAGTAATTTGATATTTTCCTTTCAAATAGTTCTTAACTTAAATCAATGAAATGAAATATAAGATATATTTTCAATACACGTAGAGTGAAAGCTATTCTTCACTTTACGTCTTCTCTAGAGTATGCTTGAATATGACCAATCTTTACAGTCTTGTGATATGAAGCAGAGTTATTTTAGTATGTGCAATGGTTAGCTCTACCCAAGATATCCTGAATTGTTGGCTTTAACGAGGACAAAAGGACGTCAATGTACTTGTCAGCACTGACAGTGCCTTTCACAAAATGCAGACGTCTCACACCCTGTCCAAAAATGCAAACTCATATGACCTGACCGTGTGGATGTTTCACATTAAAAGATGAAACTCTACTCCACATCGACATCGTATAAAGTGATTCTCATCAGACGCATGCTGATTGAAATATGATTTGTCTGTGAAGACCACTTAGCTCCAGTCCAGTCAGCATGCTCTTTGACCCAGTTAAACATCACCTTCCTTATCTTGTTGAGAAGAAAGTGTTTCTTTCTTGTCGTCTTATTGATAGACTGTCAGATGGTGCACGTGGTGACAATGACACCTGCTTTTCTTAGATATTTAGACGACAGTCGATGATTCTGCAAACTCACGCATTTTATAAGACGATCATCAGCTGCTATGGAAGCTTTCTTCTTATTTTTGCCTTTAACCACTTTACACAGTCTTTCTCTAAGTCTCTACACCCAGCAGTTCACAGTAGACTGGTTAAATTTAATTACAACAATCTGCCTTGTTGAAAGCCCTTCTATGCTAAAAACCAGAATGACTGGTTTTTTTCTTCGTGGAGTTAACTCACAGTCCTTGGCCACGGAAACATTATATGCATATTGTGAAAACTAGTCCTCTAATCTTACTCTCTGTAAGAAACAATATTTATAGCCAATCAAGGCTGATGCAATATCCACACAACCTATAAAATGACAACGTAATAACTAAACATCATCCATGAAAAATATTTGCATCTAATGCATTAGAGCTTCAAACCAAACGATTAATCTGAAGAAAACTATGGATCAATTGGATGATTCAATGAGTAGTTCCACCGTTATATTTCGTATTTGATATTTTAATATGAACAGCACTTTATGCGACATATGAGCCTATATAACCAGGTCATAGATCTCAAGGTTCAAGAATAGCTATTCCTAATTTAGAACTGCTTGCCAGAAGGAGGACAACCATTCAGAACCATCTGATGCTTGAAAAGCTACTCTTAAAACCGAATAACGGGCCTGGCTGTTATAAGTGAAAGTATGAAATTTCTTCAGTGTCAAATCTCTCGATTTGCAATCGTGGCCATTTAGTTCAGAAAGTACCTTATCAAAGTGATGGTTATATATATTTAAATAGATAAAAGCTACATATTTAGAAGTTAAGAAATAATTTTCTCAACTATTAAATCTTACTATAAATATGTAAGGCAGTTAGTATGAGAAAAAGGAAACAAACAAGAGCAAATAATTGAATTCAGCTCATTTATATAGAAGAAGGTCAAATAGAAACTGGATAAGATCCTTCACAGTTTAAAGTGCAACATATTCTTTCACTGATGCCATTGATGAAAACAAATGAAAATAAGGTATTTACACATCTAGAGTAATAGCTTTTAGCGAAATTTTAGCGAATCTATTATGACGTTTCTTTTATCGTTTAATATTTCAAAATGTGTGGATTTCATTGTGAGTAAGTGGATGAAATAGCTCTGCCGCCTAACACCAGTTCTATGTCCAATAACCACGCTTCTTTAAAGACTTGGGAACTTTTTATTTTGTGGAGTTTTACACCAATTGACTGTTTACAGCTACGACTTATAAACACTAAGAAGTAAGAGGATATGGAAATATTATGTAAGCTGCGTAGAGACTGGCACATTGAAATAAGGTTTTTCAAATAATTTTGGCAACATAATATAGATCAAAAGCATCTCTTACTCCATTAATTCACCTAAAGCGATTCTTAAAGTTCAGAATTGCTATATTAATTTTGTTAAGCGCCCTAACTCATCTGGCCATGACGAGCGCTCGACTCGTAATCTAAAGTCGTGGGTTCGAATTCCCGTCTCACCAAACAGCCGTGGGGGCTTTATAATGTTACTATTCATTGGTAAAATAGTAGCTCAAGAGTTAATGGTGGCTGGTGATAACTAAAGGAAAATCACCCTCTATTCTTGCACTACTAAATTAGGGACGGCTTTGCGCGAAATTCAAAAACAAATTTGACTTGAAGCGATACAGTTTAGTTTGAAAAATACGACCCTGTAGTAAAAATGAGCAAATAGAAATTGTGGTCAAAATGTGAATACACTATATACTCTAAGTACGATGACAGTCTTGGAAACAGTGTAATACAGCTCACAGTATGAGAAAAAAAAATTTACCATGATTTACATGCAGAGCTAAACACACAGTGTGTTATATTCTGTATAACAAACACTGTGCTTGGCCACAATTCGTCGTAGTAAATTCACAGGATATACATAGTTTTCCTTTTGATTCACAACGTGTTTTCTATATGCTGTTTACATTAGTGCTGAAAACATAAGAATCGGGTTTCGATATCTTTAGTGAGCTGAGTATAAGATAGCCCAGTGTGTAGTTTTATGCTTAATTGCAAGCACCATTTTTCGATTAGAGGCTAGTTTTTAAAACTGAGCATGGAAATAATATTGCCAAATTGTAAGTCTTGTTTAAACTCATTTTATATAATATGACTAGAAATTAAGATGTTACTGGAGCGCACGTTGGAAGTTAATTTCATCAGTGTATCAATGTTTATACAGAAAAAAAAACAAAGTTATATTTTAGCACTGGTAATAAACAAGCTTGAGGCATTTAGTGAAATCAGATAAGAAAGAAATGAAGGGAAAACAAAAAAAAGACAGAATGATTGGGTTACATACTGAATAACTAAATACTCACTTAGTTCTATTTGCAGAATTTTAATGGGTCTATTGCAGTGGTAGGTCTCATACATAATATAATCTTTACGCTATCATTAAAAAACACGTTTATTAAACTGCTGTATTTATGTAGGCTTTGGAAAAGAGGTTCATCATAAAGTTTATTAAGATCACACGCGATTTGAAAACTATATAATGATTCACGAAAATTTTAAACAAAATAAATAAATTAAAATGCAGACAAGAGTTTCTTAAAGTTGTTTTCAAGTCGGTTATTAACATAATGCAACTGAACTTATTAACAATATGATTACCGATGATGTATTTTATCTTTGAATAGATAGCGATTATTTTAAACGAGTTCTGAAATTAAACTTTGCTGAGAGTTTCATCAACTTTATCGTAAATCACTAAACAGGACTAAAAGGCATGTTTACCCTGAAAGGCGTTATTATGATATGTTCTACTTTCCTTGTATATCTTTAAACTTTCAAATTTCAATTACGTAACCACGTGTTATCTGGTTAGGAAGTAATACTTGTTAGGTTTTGAGACCCCAGGAACTGTTTGAAATATCTATGCAGTGAGTTTGACAGCTTACGTTTTAACGTTGCCATATCTCGGGATATCTTACAGTTCGCCAAAATTAATATTTCATGCCATCAGGAAAGTTAACACGAATACTCAGCATTTTTGCTAGTGGAGGTAAGTTTTCAATTAGATTTTTAGTTCTGTTACCCGAAAGGTTCACTTCTTTAACTACAATTCTTCTTTGTATTTTGAGCAGAAAAGTTAAAAGATCGAAGATAACAAGTTTTGAGAGGCAGTATTTTTCATTAAGGTATATTAAACAATTAAACATTACCACCCACGATACTTCAATAGTACAAACTGATAAGCAATGCATGTATTTAAAGATTCATTGGTAAATGCCTTAGAAATTAATTAGTTTTTAATGAAAAATAACTATATGTCTGCTGATATGATTGGACTAAAAATAGTTAAACTTCTGTAGTTTTGTTGCAGGACACCAAAAATTAAAATATTACAGTAATCTAAGTATATAACAGACTTTTTAGGGATGTTTCGAAGCTTAATAAGTGTAACATATGTTATATATGAAACACAAAATAGTATTCATTTACATGTACACTCACACTCACATACATATGTAGATATCATTTTGTGTTTTATCTAGTTTTTACATTACAGATATTTGAGTTTGAAAAATGTCTCTAAGCTCTCGCTTAGTAAATCGTTTACTAAGGTAAAAAGCAAGAACAGTTCATATCTACGTGAATAATAGGGAATTATTGTATTATATTAAGTTCCTGCTCCTTCCTTCACCATTGGCCCATCGGCAAGTCTGAAAGCTGATAACGTTAAAAAACAGGTTTCGACACTTACAGTTGGCACAGCACACTATGCTGCTTTGTGCTTAACAATGAATTAACCAATAAAGCCTTATCAACACAATAAATGTTGGAATGATACCAGGCGATATGCAATGTCTTCTCTTCAAAAATTAATCAACAATCAATCAAATGTTACAAACATCAGCAATATTTTATACGTGAGTAAAACAGTAAAATTGTCTATTTGCTTCTAAAGAGATTTGGAAGTGTAAAATTGAAATTTAATTTTTACAGTTCAGTTTAATACTTCTCTAGGGAACTTTTGTTTGTTTGAATCTCGCGCAAAGCTACTCGAGAGCTATCTGCGTTAGCCGTCCCTAATTTAGTGTAAGACTAGAGGGGAGACAGCTAGTCATTATCACCCACCGCCAACTCGCGGGCTACTCTTTCATCGACGAATAATAACTCCCCTACGGCTGAAAGGGCGAGCATGTTTGGTGCAAAGAGGAGTCGAACGCCTTAACCCACCTGGCCATGCAGGAACATTTATTTAAAGAACTGTTATTTACTTACTTTACTCTTTTAAGACATTTCTTATGAACTTTTACGCCCTAAATGAATAATAAAAGAGAGTAAAGTCGCAAAATTTAGAAATCCAGCTAGAAGTAATATATCATTACATGAATTCTTATTTTAACTTCCTTAATCAAAAAGTATATGAACAATGAACATGCGTTAAGGACTTTTAGTCAGTTGAAACTCATCTTTGTTTTATACTTTTAAGATGTTATTTTTGATATTACAAAATATAATGATGATATATTATTCTACAAAAAAAACAAACACATGGCTTAAACTATTGGCTTCAGTGTTGAATAAATTTTATTTTACTTACCAAAAAGTAAATGTAAATTTCGGTTACAACAATTAGAAATAGTAATATTTTCGAAGTTAACATCTCGAGAAAGTATGTAATTCTTTTATATTTATACTTATGACTACGTGTATTTAGTTGTAATAATACTTATGACTACATGTATTTAGTTGTAATAATATGTAATTATGTTTTACTCACACACTAGTCTTTCAGATATAATTTTTATTTTGAGATTGATATTTACTGAGCTGCAGATAGACATTCAGCTAAAGTGTAGATAATTTTCAGCATTCTTTTATTTTTGGTTATCTTTTACAGGTCGAAGATATTTTGTGCTTAATGTTTAACTTTTAGCTGTAGTAATTCACGTAGACGTTTGTTTTTCATATTTTTCATATTTGCCTACATATTCAGCTTGAATCCTGACTTGTTCAGAGAAAGAAGAATTAAAAGCCTCTCACTTTATGTTTCACCACAGGAAAGCAGAAAAAACATGTGTATGTAACATGTATAATGATTCTTAATATTTATTTATGTTTGTCAATATACATTCTTTATTTATACAATTTTGTGATCAGACTATGTTTAAAGTCCTAGAAAGTCAGATCTCTACTCCATGGTGTAGTATCCGTAATATATGTTGTTTTAACGCAGTTTCTACTTCTTTACTTTGAATTAATTCTGAGGACACCAAAAAGTAAGTAGGAAGGAGAAATTTTGGTGCTATGTTTGAAGATCCTATCATAATACGAGTTTGTTTTTCTTTACTGTGTGCCTTTGGTTTCTTTAATTTTTAGTGATTCAGCTGATGTTCCAAAAACAGGGAAGTGACATCCTTCTTCGGATGAATAAAGTGCTTGCTTTGGCTGTGGTTAATTCAGAGCGAAATACCAGGCAGCAAGGTAACCAGAATAACTAGTCTTGATTTACTTCATAACAGATGCAGTAAGGTTACAGTATAGTTTCTATTATGCCCTTGTTCTGGAACACTAATGAAATCAGAACTTTTTTTCTGGCGGCCTTTCAGTTACAGAAGTGGTACACAATGGTTTTTCTTTTATTATAACATCTTGCTGAACTTTGGTATATGCTTGTAAAGATATGTGTGATTCAGATCTCGAACACGAGCCCCCAATTTATTTAATTACGTTTTACAATTTAGCTCAGACGATTCTTCTATTTATTATGTTATGTACGTTACATGTTCCGATTTCAAATAACTGGAAATCTTAATTTAGAAGTTAACTGAATGTTAATATGCATTAAATTTATGATATTTGCCGAAAATATTGATACACACAATTTTCTTTCTTAATACAAATATATTTTAATATATAAACAACAATACAATTTATAATAATGATTATTACAAATAGTTATTATAAATAATGATTTATATACAATAGAATTACAAGCTTACAAACAGTACTTAGTATTTTATTCGGTCTGAAACTGAATCTTTTATCAGCGGTTCACAACAAGCGAAGTAATTCTACATTCAAACATATATACATTTCACTTAGCGGAAATGCTAGCTAGCTCTATTCTTGTCTGGTCTCACATAAATGTCTTACAATTTTTTCGTAGAAATACTAACTTCCGGAGTTAATTCTCTAAAGGTGAATAATTCGTAATGTTCGAAATCTATAAACGTTCCTAGCAAAATATCTGTAGTTTTCCAATTAATAAGTATTTTTTCACATTTATGTTTTCGAAGTTTATACCATACTGAGGGTAGCGAATCAACAATATTAAACTGTCTCCCCGCGTGTTATGATGACTTCCTTTTATTATCATGTGGCGAGGTTCTCGAAAATTCAAATGGCAACAATAGTCGCATTCACCAGTTGTTTACATACACACATCATACGTTGATGATTCTAACGCTAGAAAATCTTCTACAAATATAGAGAACAGACGTGAATTACATAGTACACATTTAACAATATATGTTACATATATTTCCAGACAAAAATTAAATTGAAATAAACATAGATAGTAATACAAATAAATAACAGTAAATCCGTTACAAAACTGACCAAAGAGAAAAACAAGTATTTAAATCATTTAAGTGTGAGTTAGCTGAAGCACGTGTGATGGAATATTGTTTTAGAGACGAATCATAATGGTAGTAGAACTTGAACAGTGTTGTCACAATTATATGTGACTATACGTGGGTTTAGAGCTAATGGCTACTAAGTACCAATACTGCATAACAAAACAAATCAACTCATAGAAGTAAAGTTTCAAAATCACTACTGATATTAATCATGGCAAAACGTTCAAATTTTGATCGTGAACTTTAATAGCTCGGAAAAGATTATAGCATGATGGATACAACATATTATAGTATGTCATATGGCATCATCTAGGTATGAAGCATGGAAATGTTAATAGACTTACTCATAAAAAATGATATATGATCTCTTTATTTAATGTCCTTATCCTATAGACAATATTAGAGTGAAAGTCATGTCAGCTGATATGACACTGCACTATGCCACAGATGATTTCACTAGCAATTCGATGGCAAAACCAATGCTTCATGAATGGTGATAAGAACAACTTGAAGATCTAAATTTAGCATGTCAATTTCCTACCATGAAAATTAAATCATAGGTTGAACACTTTTGAATTTATTCTTTTTCTATTTTTGTTTAAAGAAGATGACATTTCGTGCTAGTCAATATCGTACTTGAGTGTAAGCTGTACGATTTGATAAAGAACACTAGTCCAAAACGTCATCATTCTTTAAATAAAAATGTAAAAAACATAGCAATTGTTCAGTCTATTATTTTATGTTAATACTTACGACTCCTTTGTGGATTTAATTATATTTGTCTTTTTATAAAACTTCCGCCATGAAATAAAGTGAAACATCTCCAACATGCATGAAAGAGTGCATTAAACCTGCATGCACTCTGCGGTATTTGTGTTTGCATTGTATTGTATGCAATGTCTAGAACAAAAACTGTCCTATATTGGGTCAAATCCAGGAAAATAATTTGTGGTTCTTCTATAAAAGAAATAGTCCTTTATCTTTCTCGTCCTTTAATAGAAACAGGATGGAATAATTGTTATGTACTGAGCATTATCAGAATCTTTACCAAGTGAACTGGGGTTTATCCATTGGGTGATATTTCCGCAAAGTACATAACTTATGTTTCTGTATTACAATGGATATTCCAAACTTGTGCAGTTAAATAAATTCATACAGAGTAGAATCTAATTCAATTCTGAAATTATCTGAGCTTGTTATGGAGAAGAACTCATTTTCACTTGATGATCAGGCAAAGTGGATGATGTAAACTACCGAGTGGATGCATGCAAGGTTTCTTAATCGTGGTTGAAATGATTGGAATGAACACTGTCATGCATCATGGTATACAACTCAGCTAAACAGAAATGAAATGTGCAACTATTCACCAACAAAACATGCTCCTGATTATTACGGATTGGATCAACTAGTCAACCAATAATTAGAACAGTAATTTGGTAATGAAAGTGCATTGCAAACTTTGTTATTGGAAGTTGCTGGGTGGCGTTTCAGATAAAATCAAGAGATGGGTTAATTTTTGATTACCGCTGAATTATCAACAGCTAGGATGTTTATTTACTCGAGGAATAAATAACTGAAAGGAAGTAGCATTCCATACTTTTGAAGATATCGAATGATATTTTCAGAAAAAAATTATGAATTGCATGTTGTGACTAACACACAGTTACTTAAAATCAGGGAAGCTGTTGATCATATATTTAACTGGATTATAAGATGCATTCCTTACTCTTCAAGCTGTAAAGAAGTTTCACCTCAAAATATATTTGCTTGATATTGAAAGATAGCTGTTTGACTACTGCACAATTTAAAATAGTTGGTGCTAGAAGGTGTAATACCAGATCAATAACAGTTTCCGCACTTGAATACGATGGATAGGAGTTTGAGAATTCAGATTAAGGAGCATTGGAACCCTTAATTCTGTATTAATAAATGATTTTGATGGCAAAATGAGTTTCCAGTGGTTTCTAAGAATCGCTGTCTTTACTACAACATGGTGCTTAATATATGCACAACTCCTCTCCTTGTCCAATGAGGAGATTGTGTTATTTCTTAAGTACAAATTAGGTGACTGTGAATCTAACTAAAATAGTGTTCTATTTCATTAGACTTGTCAGTATTTACTTTTTGTGTAATACAAACTGAAGTGATTGCTTCAGCTCTTGGACAAAAAGACAATGTCTTGATAGTCTGCTGTTGGTGGCTGTCTAAGACCGTAAAAGTTTTTGTTCTGGGGACTGTTGTGTTTAAATGAGGTTTATTTGAATAAGCATTACTAAACAAGTAGCAACAGCAAAAACATTAATACTGGCAACAAAACGTTTAACTTAAGTAAATTATGCTGTTGAATATTGATTTTGTAATGTTTGTGTCACCTGTTGGGTTCCGCTGCTCACAGATGGTGACACATTATAAATAAATGACTATTTAATAGCCTGAATTCGTACAATGAAAATTATATACGAGCTGGAGGCTTTCTGTAAACAGCTACTTGTGTATCTAATGACGTTTTAATGGTTATATATGTATATTGCAATATGTATATAGAAAGATATCCCGTGGTGTTGTTCTCATGAATGAAGCTTTATAGATAGTCATTTATAAGTGTTGTATACCAAAAAATAATTCAACTATTTAAAACACAGCTGGGAGGTAACACTTAAAAACGAAGATAAAGAAATAGATCTGGGTATTATAAACATGACATATGAATTTAACTCTGATTACTGAAGTATTTAGTGGTCAAATCATTTTATGGAAGATAAAAGAGATGTAGCCAGACTTACGCTGTACTACAGGAAAACAGAATTTAATTTGTTGTTTTATAGGCATTAGCCAAAAAAAAAATTCAAAAGTGAGTGATGCAGTAGTTAATTTCATACCACAAGTAAATATAGTGTATCCAAAGTTTTATTTGATTATGATTGAATATTTACAATCGCAGATCAAAAACTCTGAAAAGCACACAGAGTTTTAAATATTTCCTTAAATATTTTATCGATACATAGTAGAATTATGAAAGTGAGAAAAGCGCCTTAACAGCATAACACTGTAGTTTGCCTTTCTACGGGCTAAGCGTATATCTAAAAAGAGTCAGAAGAAAATGAATTTTTTATGAATTTTCACAATTGAAAAAATCTAAGTTAGCGCTAATGTGGTGACAAACTTATCTTGGTTACTAGTGTGGGTACCTAACTCTGTAGTATTACATCCTATTTATATCCTGTCAAACTTGAACTCTATTTTATATAATAAATAGATAATAGAAAAGATGAATATAGTGATTCCTATATAGTTGTGAGTTGATCACGTTGGTGACAGTTGTAGAGATTATGGCAGATATAAGTCAAGTTATACAATCGAGGATGAATGTGTGGAACAAGCTGTCTACATGTTGTATGGATACATATTCTAAAGGCAGAATACATATACGCTTGAAGATATCTAAATTTAAAGTGACAATATGCTTACAAAGTTAAAACCTGGTTTTTTATACCCATGATGGGTAAAGCACAGATTGCCAATTGTGTATATTTGTACTTATCTACAACTAACCAACAAAAGTTTGCATTCAGCTCCTTAAGAAACATTTAGGACAGATGATCATTGTAATTGTGCTGGCTAATAAGAATTAGTTTGACCTTGCCCTACACTTTTAATATTTAATTCCAAATTCGTAACCCTTCTACATATCTTATTTTCCAGTCTACAAGATAAGTTACTTGTGTAGTAGATCTATTCCAAAACACTGATGAATTTTTGGGAAAAATAATAGTGAGTTACTTCTACTTAATTTTTATTATGCTACAGAGTTTTCGGCATTGCTTTCTATGCCTAGGTAAGCTTTACTTTTATGTCAAGAGTACCCATAACAGATACACCCAGCATGTAAGCTCTGAAGGCTTGTACTGACAGTTTATCTATCCAGACTTTGGGACATAAAAAATTAGTCTATCCTCATTAGTGATCTATACCATGGGACTAGATATTATGAGTTTAGTTGAGCCCACAACATCCATTGTGCCAACCATCTAACCAGTTAATCCTGTACTAGATCCAACATATCTTGTAGTGAAGGAGTGCACCAAACCAAGTCAGTATGGTCAAAGTCGTAATCTAAGGAAAAGACAACGATGAATAAGCAGGTAAAGACTACAACTGCCCCACTGAATGGTATTTCATCTAACCAAAAATTCGCCATTAAATGTGTTCTAACCTCTGGCGAGACTGTAGCACCACTTTGCCAGGTGATGAGGTTGCCAAAGCAGCTGGTTATTTCACATGCCTAACATTCTTACTATCACTCCAATGTACCACCTTTTGCAATTTCAGTAGTGGTATCATTACAAGCTATCAAGCCAGTTTCCACTGTGAGTATCCAAATAGCTACTTCCATATTTTTACAAAACTCTTCATGGAAGCTAGAAAGTAGCTCTTATATCATCAGATAATGGTTTTAAAATACTATTGACAAGAACAGATAGCCAAGTGGATGGAAACACAGTTGAAGGAAGAAGTATGTCATCTACGAGAAGAGCCAGTACCTGATCACAATACTTTTGAAAGAGCCAGAAAGACAATTGCCAAACAACTATGACACACTAGAAATTCAGGGGTTGCAATAGAGGATTTGTTGTAGAGGCTTTTTAAGGTTATTATCTCAACCTTTTATCCTAATTTATCAATAATTTTTATCAAATTATATAGATCTGTATGTATGTTTCTATTCATATGCATTATATTGTTTATTTTTTATTCCTATAATTTCATCAATGAAAAGTATTTCATTAAAACGATTAACAGTGTGCATTGATGACTGAAAAACAACTAGCTAACAAAATTATCAAATGTAATGGCAAAATCACAAACTTAACAGAAATCAAGTGATCGTGACAAAAGGGAACTTAACTTATCGAAATCAAAATAAAAAACTTAGAACCAAAATTAAGCCCACAACCATTAATAAAGTGTTACCAAAGACAAGAAGGTAATGAATTAACACCATAACTATTTCAATTAAGAGTATAGTTCCACCGGAATAAACTTTATTTGTGTTTTGGTTGATATAATTATAAAAAAACGCGTGGCTGGATAGATTTTCACTACACTTGTGAATTTCAATTTCCTTTATTTGCTTTTAATCCATTGGACTTAATAGGTATAGTAAATATTACACTTCGTAAACAGTTTGAAATAGTAAATAAGTTTTGTTTTTGTTGAGAATTGAGCACAAAGCTGCATAATACGTTGTGTTCTGTCCACCCTGGGTATCGTAATTCGATTTGTAGCATTGCGAGACCCCAGACACAATACTGAGGAGGAGCTAGTGGATAAGGATGGCCTTTTTAATTAAATTTTGTTCAAAATACAAATAATTTGTTTTATACATTATCTCAGGAAATTTTTTTCTTTAAAACTCTTCCGAATTATTCCTGTTTATATTCTTTATAACACTATTTGTTTCAGTTTTATTAGTTACTAAACATTTCTATGCTCTGATTTCATAGATTGTTTTACTGTATCGAAATTGCTTTTTAAGTTAATCAAAATTATTCTATGATCTGGTATTTTGTATTTTGATCACATAACTTTAAACACCTGTAAGTTTTATATACACATGATCTAAACAAGTTTTTAACCTATTTTCACTTCTCCGTTCTAATCGTGTGTTAACTTTTATATTTTGTTGAAATCCATTAAAATGTAATAATTTTTATAGTCATTGACCAGATTACTATTTTTATCATTATCTCTTTAATACTAATATTTGTGTCAGCTAGATGTACAATATGTTTACAGATTCTTACATTAAGTAATTTTTTTAGTTTAAAATATAAAGATTAGAATTGTAATTTAGAGGTCTATAAATTGAAACTATTAAAACTTTATAATTATTCAACTCAACAGTAAATAATAATTCTTATGAATCTTCCAAACTTAAATTCACTAATTCTACAGATTTTTTTGCAAAAAAAAAAAAAAATCCTTCTCCTTTATTACTTTCCTGGTGGTTGAGTGGCTCAATTCCAATGAACCACTTTGGCCTTGAATTCCTGTAGACGGGCGATTTTTGGGTAGCACCCTCAAGATCAATCGGCTAGTCCATTTGGGCCAGGGTCAACTGAATGCCAGCATAAGACGTCCTCAACGGGTGTAGTGGACATTATGTCTGATGCTAGTTTTCGGGTATAGTGCTCACAAAACTCTGGCATCGTTGCAGTGGCCTTATATGACACTGTAGTGCGTCCTCTCGTAGGGCTCCATGGTGGGTGTGGTCAGTGGGCACTGAAATACCTTTTTTTATGGATACCCCTCAAATAAAAATAAACAAGCATGGCAGCATAGAGAGAAATCCGACTACTGGCAAACAACCGCAAATTGTACGGTTAAACTCGCAACTTGAATCTGTCCCGCGATTTTTAATCATACATTTTTAACTGAAAAAACCCTTACGGCAAATGTCTCAATTTTTTATTAAGAAGAGTTTAGAAGGGCTTGCTGGCTCTCCTAAATCGATAAAAAATTACGGCCTTGGGACATTTTAGTGAAAACATCTTTATCACAACATTTCAAACTCCTCTTGCAATCAAAACCATCGGTGATATACCCATTGAGGTTACTCCTCATTCTACTTTGAATTCTTCCAGAGGAGTTATAGATGAGAGGGATTTCATACCATTCCAGAGTAAGAGATGCTTGCAGGTTTAACCAGCCAAGGTGTTATAGCCGTGCGCTGAATTTTTACTCGTAGAAACGAGATTTTGGAGCCGACAATTGTTCTTATAATTAACATTTACAACATCATGTCCTCCTACCACAATCAAGGCAATATATCTGAACTGTAAGGAACGGCCTTATATTCTAACCCTGTTAGATATTTTCATTGTCAATGATTTGATCATTTGAAAACATCTTGCTGTGGTTCTTTGATATGTGCCCGTTGTGCTGGTAAAGATCATAATGCTTTTGAATGCCAACTAGAACCGCATTGTAATAACTGTAATGCTCCACATCCTTCCTGTTTTACTTCTCGCCATAAATGGGTAGAAGAGAAAGAAGTACAACGTCTAAAGACAGTTCTCAATATTATTTACCCAGAGGCTTGGAAATTACTATTTCCAATTCCGTCTCGGACTTAAGCTGCTGTAATCCGTTTCACTACTACAGTAGGATTCCAGACAGACCTTTTCATTACTCCTACAGAATCCTTAACAGCGTATCTTAATCTAGTACCCTCCAAATCAACAAAGTTAACGAATCAGTATCTACTTCTATCTCTGTCCCTACCACATCTTCCAGGCATTGCCCAACTTCACCTTGTTCAAGCCCAGGTGTTTCCATGGGGTCCTCCTCTCTTGACACCCGAAAAATTAAACAAACCATTTATTCACGCCCTCAGTGACTGAACGTATGCCTACAAACACAAACCTGCCTACTTGATCCAGAGAAGAATCAATAGAGAGTGACAAACCCACATTCAGCAAAGAAAAAAAATATGAGGTTGCAAGCCATATTCTCCTCCAAAATAAATAAAAATGGCCACGCTAATACAATGGAATTGTCGAGGTTTTCAATCAAATGAGAATGACATCAAGGTTGTCATTGACTTTTATCATCCCAAATATCGTTCTTTACAGGAAACATTTTAAAAACCTACTAATACAGTCACAATTCAACAATACTCCTTATACCGAAATGACAGGTCATGTGTAGGACAAGGACTGCTGGTTGATCAACATGTACCCACCCGGTACTTGTCATTGAATACTCCCTTGGAGGCTGTAGCCATCCGTATCTTCTTGGGTCGTACCATCATTATTTGCTCTCTGTACCTCACTCCTGGAAAAAATTTTCATCTATCAGACTTTGATCCCCTCATTGAGCAACTGACAACCCCTTGTTTAATTTTGGAGGATCTTACTAGGCATAATTCCCTCTTTCTATCTGCTCCCTTTCGCTTTTCACTTGCTTTTTTTAGAAGGTTGACATCAATCCACGGGATCATGATAATTTTCTTATCATATTAACAGAGATTGGCCGTGATCAGTGCCACCTGACACGTGTGCCTCAATGGAAGTTGAATCTGGCCAACTGGTTCTCTTTCACTGCTCTCTCGGTTCTTGATTCTGCCATCTTATGTAAATCATCGATAGATGATTTGTGTAGCAGCAGTAACTAATTGTATTGCCCAAGCAGTTGCTCATTGCATCCCCAAAATCTCGACATCTTTCCCACGGCATCTCTGCCTTTTGTGGAATTCTGCTTGTTCTATAACATGAAAAGCTCAGAAACGAGCTTGGGATAAATTTTGTAGATATCCCACCCTTTCAAATCGCATTGCATTTCAGTGAGCACGTGCATATGCTCGGCGAGTTAGACGTCAAAGCCAGAAGGAATCTTCGATTAAATACACCTCCAGCATTTCTTCAACCACCAGTTCAAAATGTCATATGGGGCAAGATCCGGAAGGTGAGTGGACGGTATACTTCTGCCCTTCTCTCTGTCTTAATATTCAATGGCATGAAGTTGCTGATGATCAGAGCATTGAGAATACTCTTGGTGAATGTTTCTCTCATGTATCTAGCTCTCCAAACTCAATCCCTTCCTTCTTAGCTATTAAAACACGGGTTGAACATTTGCCTTTTTCCTTTTCGACTGATCATCCCTATGACTAGAATCGCCTTCTTACACCAGTGGAACTCAAACTTGTGATTCATTAGTTTGGCAGCACATCAGTTGGATCTGATGATATACATTATGAGATGCTACGCCACCTTTCTGCTGCCTCTTTTACTATTTTATTGGCTGTCTTTAACCGGATATGGCAGGATAATGTCATTCCTGATGCTTGGCGCCAAACTATTGTACTCCCTAATTAAGATAGACCGCTTAATTCGCCTTAAAATATTAATCAGATAAACCTTTTTTGAAGCGACAACATTTTGTTTCTATTTTTTTTTTATTTAGAGAAAGCTTATGATACAACATGGAGATATGGCATCTTGCGAGACCTTCACTCATACGGATGGCATGGCAATTTGTCACTTCATATTAAGCATTTTTTAATAAACTGCCGATTCCAGATCCGTGTGGGCTCAAAACTTTCCCATTTTTCCCACAAGAACTTGGAGTCCCTCAGAGATGTGTTCTGAGCGTCACACTTTTCATTATAAAGATTAATGCCATCCGTGAACAGCTAATCCCTACTGTTGCAAATAGTCTTTTTGTTGATGACTTTTACATCTCATGTCAGTCATCATACAAGAGGTTTATTGAGTGGCAGCTACAAACTGTAATCAATCATATACTTTAGTGGACCACACAAATGGTTTTCAGCTTTCTCTCCCTAAAACTGTGTGTGTGCATTTTTTGCCACCAGATTCAGAGCTTCGTATTGATGATGTTGTACTTCCTGTCGTCTCTGAGGCGAAGTTCTTAGGTCTTACATTTTACTGTAAATTAAACTTTCTTCTCATATTAGGTAATTTTGTGTCAAATGTATATTTGAACATCCTCCGTGTCGTCTCTTCCACCTCTTGGGGAGCGGATCGATACTTTATGTTTAAAATGTATCGTGCCCTTATCCGATCCGAACTTGATTATGGGTCTATGGCTTATGGTTCTGATTCTCAGCACTGAAAATGTTGGATCCTATCCACCATCATGGGCTTCGGCTTTGCACTGGGACCTTTCGTACTTCTCCAGTCCAAAGTTTGTATGTGGAATCCCATGAACCCCCTCTGTATATTTGCTGTTTGCAACTGTCTCTTATGCATGCTTTCAAACTTTGTTCTTTACCACAGCATCCTACTTGGAGTTGTGTTTTACATCGTCAGTGGGCCACACTTTTTAATAATAGAAAATCTGCCATTGTTCCTTTTAGCCTTCGTATCCGAGCACAATCAGAAAAATTGGATCTCTCTTTGAATAGCATAGCAGTATCAACAGATCGGCCTTTTTCACAATGGCTAATTACTATCCCCAACTAAATATCGCTCTTTATTTGCTGAACATATTTCAAACGATCCATCCATTCCCATATATATAGATGGTTCAAAATCAGGTGACTCTGTTAATGCCATTTCTCTTGCTCTGAATCATATTGAAACTATGCAATATACGAATTGAACGATCCATACAGATTCACTCAATTGTCCATTAGCCCTGACATCATACCATGTTAGTTACCATCCTATTCTTATTAATATCCAAAAGAAACTGACCCGTCTCTTCCTATCATCTATCTCTGTCCAATTTTTTGGATACCAGGCCATGCTGATATTCGTGGGAATGAGCTAGCTGACAGAGTAGCAAAGTCCTTCTGCACTGGCTCTATCACCACCGTACTTGTTCTATACATGAACTATGGTCAAGTTATCAAAACCTGACTATACACCAGTTGGCAGTCAAGCTGGAGTGAGCAACAAAATAATAAGCTTTTTCAAATTAAGCCATCTTTAGCTCTTTGTCCATCTTGTTTGTGTAAAGATTGAAGGGAGGAAGTTATTTTGGCTAGGCTATGCATTGGTCAGTTTTTTAACTTGTCACTTCCTTTTATCTGGTGTTAATGCACCAATGTGTGATCTGTGTGGCTCTCAGGTCACAATTGTACATATTTTATTATCATGCTGTCGTTACAGCCAAGAACGACAATGACATTTTAAACATATTTTTAAGGTAGGTTTGCCCTTGACATTAGCTAATGTCATAGGTGATACTGGCCGCCTGACTCATGTTTTTGCATTTTTGAGAGCCACTGGTCTTTATAACTTAAGGTTTTTATTGGATTATATACTGTTTTAGCATGATTTCTTTTACACATTTTAATTTTTATTTTGACCTGAACCCAGAACTGGATAGGCCAACTTCAGGTGACTGACAGTCTTCCTGGCAGGTCTTAATATTACATAGTTTTCATATTTTTACCTTAATTTCCATATACCATTAAAGTACATCTACATCTTGTTTGGCACAGATAGCCTAGTAGCTTTGTGCCAATAAACATGAAATACCTACCTACCTATCTTTATTACTTGGCCTAGTATGGCCAGGTGGATAAGACACTCAACTCGTAATCCGAGGGTCGCGGGTTCAAATCCCCGTCGCACTACACATGCTCGCCATTTCATCCGTGGGTGCGTTATAATGTAACGAACACTCCCATTATTCGTTAATAAAAGAGTAGCCCAAGAGTTGGTAGGTATAAAATATATACCAATAGAGGCATATGTACATGGATTTCATGTGTACTAGCTTAAAGAAAGCGTTGGTTTTACACAACCGTTACTATTTGAAAGGAATAGACTTATTTATTTCGTTCTTTCACAGTATAAAAACAAAATATTTTTGGTTTATGACAATTGTTGGTGAGCCAAGACCTCGCGGATTACATCGATATAAATCTTATTTGCTGAAGAAATTGACAAATATGTTTTTCCAACTTGATCTGAACAGAAAATACTATTATACGAAAATAATAACAACAACAAAAACTATTATAAATCTACCAATTACCGATAGAACGCGTATGATAGACATAAAGTGAATAACTTACGAATTGTTATGTTAAATTAAATAATATGAATATTCAATTGTAATTATATTACATAGCTATAAGCACCTTTCAAACAAAGCAATATTTATCAAAATAGATCGCGTAATATGTATATTGGCTTTTAAATCTATTAATAAATTGACAATATTTCAAAATGTCATTAACATTAAAAGTTTTTAACTTACTTCTGAGTAAACACGTATGTTATGATAAGAAATATTATTCAATAATATATTGAATAATATATGCTATAGTCTTGTAGACAATATATATCATAGGTTAGTGGTGGATGCTTGTCATGGCTCAGTGGATGAACATATCATAACCTAATGGAGGATACAAATAGTCCAAAGCAGGTTACATATTACAGTCAAGTGATGGAGTGAGTAATTGATATTTAATTTTGTACTATTTCAAGGTGTGGTGGCTAAAGTATAAAAGACAAGATGTGCCGAGAACATAGGTGACATGTTTCATGCTAGGGGAAACGCAGGAACTTTTAAAGTATTGCCTTATAGAACTAAAAACTTAAAACTAAATATGGATTATTAGCTATGATTTTATGCTCTACTAATTGATTTAACATAAACAAAAACTAGGTTAACAAAATGTTGAATATAAGACACTAAAACTTTCTGTCATACATAGTAATGGATATCCAGGGTGGAAGGGTAAATGAAATGCAAACAGTATATAGAAATAATTATACAACCATTCAATTGAGAGTATGGAAGTGGTCTTTTGCTGGTGTAGATGATGGGGGATATCCTTCAGTATAAAACATTAAAATAAATTGGAGTAAGACATCAAAATTGCAGTTTTCCCTTTTATTTGAAATCCCTCACGTGGATGTCAGTTCTCAGTGGCTGGGGTTTAGAATTATAGTAGAACCAATCAACATAAGTCCTCACAAATGTATTACAGATGTTTATATTCCTTCTTCAGTTCTACTCCATCAGAGTCACATTGGAGATAACTGTAGATTATTACAGTTTAATCCCTTGCTCTGTCCCTCAACATTTTTTATTTCGACAATTTTAATGTACTTGAGGTGGTTCTGGCCAGTTTTGTTTTTGATACTGGATGTCAATCTTCCTATGACAATGTATCAATTTACCATATTCGCATGTACTCCCTTCATCAGCCACATGGTGCTAGATTCCCTTCAGTTTCATGCACTTAAGGTGATTATGGTATGATCGTCTTTCCCACTCCCACATAAAGTTCAGGAAGTTTAATCCTTTCATCTATGTAACTTGAATATTTCTCCATGTACATCCTACTTCCATATATAAATAGAAATTAGGTGAATTGTTCTGTTCAGACATAACTTCTTTCAAGCTCCTTAGGGCATGTTTGGAGAAAGGATAAATAAATTCCTTAACTCTTGACAGAAGCCTTTCCCATTTTCTATTCATATAGTCTCGATTTCTCAGCCAGTTATACTTATTTGAGCTAGATGTGTATAACCAAATGAATAACTTGGTTATTCAAGTATATAATAGTATTCATTCATTAATCAAGTGAGCCTAGCGTTGCTTAGTGGTTTATGTTTACAGCTATGAATCAGAATGTTCAAGTCATGATGTTGCTGAACACGGCTCACAGTTTCAGTTCTGAACGCTCTATAAAACTTATTCGGTTCCACGCAAAACAAATATGCGATGGTGGGCGATGCTCACTGTCTGCCTTCTCTCTAATAGTATTTCAAGAGTAGAGAGAGCTATGCCTGACCTAGAGGTCTATGAAATAGTCATCTAGCCTAAACGCGTTCACGTCGAAAATATCAGTACCACTCCATTTTTACAGACCTTAGGGCATTTTGCTAGGTTACTGAAGATACTGAAACATTTACTATTGTTAATTATTGTATTGTGATGAACTGTAAGTGCGAGGATCCATGGATTTCGTCTCATTACCGCAAACACGAGATATTTGAACTCGCGAATAAACAAATAACCAAACTGTCATGGTACACGACTTACTACTCCAGAGGTATTTTGCATTTCTTTCTTTCTTATGAAAATGTATGTTGGTTATCTCACACGACTTCCAGATCTTAGTTTTATCTGCACTTTTTTACAGTAAAACACAAATATGTATCACGCATAAACAGCAGTCACAATACAGGGACATGATGTCACGAATACAGATATTATTAATTTTATATAATAAAATAACTGATTATAATTAATTTCTCAAAATAGTAAACAAAATATTCATAATAAAGGTGATTGCACCATAAATGTATCAACAAAACATTAAAATCTAAACATTTGTAGAAAAAAAATGAATGCTTTTCTGTCCTGAACAGAAAAGGAAACATTGTGAGAGGACAGAGAATTAATAGCATTTAAATAATCAATAACTGGGAAAACATAGCTTAGACTTTTTTTCACTGGTTCACTGGTAGGTTGATTGAAGAAAAACGTGGAAGGTAAACCACCAAGCAGTTAAGTACATATATGTCTGTAGTTTAGGGCAATGCTCTACTTAGGTATCACTAACTAAACTGTGAATCTGTAGACGAAAACATGCTAAATCGAATTCTGCGTAGTAATGTAACAACTAAACGTTCCTAACAATGCTTAGAAACACCTGAAACAAGTAAGTTATATATACATATATAAAAACACACACATACCTCTCCCAATATATATATGAGCGTTTGTGTGTATGATCATATATGCATCACAGTTCAGTAGGTTGATCATGTAAAACTGTCACATAACAGGCAATCAAAGTAAACAAGATACGAGATATTAAGCACAGATTAACTGTAATAGAAACAGCTTATACTAATTTATGGCAACGACTATCGTTTTAACGTCAGTCATTGGCTTTAGTTGATTATCACTGACATAGAAGTATCTGTTCAAGACGAATTTCTGACCAAGCATATTTTGAATTAATGTACAATTGGTACTGTAGTGGAAAGCTACAAAAATATATCAAAAATATAATTTTATTACCAACCTCCTTTTACAACTGTAACAACAAAATAATGAAGTCAAGATATTTTGAAGATATAATATTCGATCTGGTTGAGTAAATTTATTTTAAATTATAATGTTTTATTCTTTATCATTCTATTAAAAAATAAACGAATACTGGTCATTACCATCCGGATATTTGCAGTTAAGATCCGCAAGTCACACGTTCTAAGTTGGAAAACTATGGAAACTTATTCACAATGAACTTCAAAATCCACATATTGCTCATTTCTGTGAATAAGAAGAACATTTGTGCAAGTAGAGAATTATAACTGAAAAATTCTAAAATATCTTACATGCTAATACACTGCTATTTTTCAATCCTATCTTTTAAAAACAGCAATAGTTTTGTTGCTATTCATATGAGTAATTCATGGGCCTAAAATCCTATTACATTAAGGTAATAGTAATAATATTTATATAGTAGTGTATACATTTAAAAAAATATGCTCTGTTTTAGGCCAGTTACATATTATCGTTATTGACAAATATTATAATAAATAAAAAAACAGCACTTTTTATAAATGCAAAACAAATATCTTTGATAAAACATTTTTTCATATTGATTATTTACCATCTACATTTTTTTAAATATTTCAATTCTACTGATCGCTTATTTTTGTATGAATTCAAAATGCTTTAAAGATACAAAGCGTTATTTAATCTAATTTCCTCGCTCAAATTAATCTCTATTTGATCCAGGAACACTTGCATTCGCGTGCCAGTTAAGGTTATTATATTGTTCATATCACGATATCAATGCTCTGCATGATCATATCATATTAAGGCGTAATATTTGAATCTCGATTCAAGAAAATTTAATTTATTTTAAATATAATAAATTATTTAATTATAAGAGATATTAAATATTATAGCGAGACTAATAGAAGGACATTCTTCTGGATGCATGTTTAGAATATAATATCCTTTATTTACACAGTAATCAGGGCCATTACCGTAACTGTTTTGATGAAAGATTTATTATAACATCAGCAAAGTACTCGGCGTTGTTCGAATTCAAATGGTTTTAACTGATTTAGTTTTTTTATTTACATGCTAATCTACTGTAAAACTTCTTTGTGCACAATATTTTTATCTTGCTCTCAGGAGAGAAGAAGAGATCATGAGCAGACAGGCATATGAAGACTCCACGATGCGTTTAAATTGTTTTAACACATAACTGATCGGAAAGAGAATGATTAGGAGAGCTCCTTACACAGAGAAAAAACGTAATCGAAAGCTTCTTGATCACACATTAACAAAAAAATCAGACATTTTCAATTTGAGATCAAGTAATGTGTTTTCCAAACATTTCTATATTTGTTACTTTTGCCTCATTTTGTGGACCTAAAATGGCCTCTGAGGCCGAGGTCACGCACGTACTATGTGTTACTTCCAGCTCGAAGTTATACCTCTACCCCGATTTTGGAGTTCATAGCTTTAAAATGTGGTGTTTGTATAATATTGTTATATTGATCACTTTGGCTTCAATTTGCGGTTTCAAAACGGCCTCTGGCGCCACGACCACAAAGGCCATGCTACCTCTGCGCAAAGTTGTAGCTGTACCTTGAGTTTGGATTTTGTAGCTATAAAGATGTAGGTTTATATAAGAAATAAACCCACAGAATTCGCGTTTATATATATATATATATCAATATACGGGACAGAGGTACGATGTCGTGTAACCAGGTATTACATCACGAAAGAACTTATTAAATGTTTTGGCAATTTATGTATTTACAGATGAGCTATCATTCGTCACTGCCATCATATTTTGTGTTATTTTTACTAACACAAAGCTACACAATGGTTTATCTATGCTCTATCCATAGATTTTAGCGTTGTAAGTCCATAAACATATCACTGACTCATCAGTATGATTGGATAGTCTTGGCCAAAATATTTGCATACTGCTCTGTACTGATGTAATTATCTAGATGTATAACGTAGTTATTTAGTAAACGCCCTAGCAGCAACAGAGAAAGTAGCGTATGACCGTACAAACATGTAACATTTGTTATTCTAGTTTGTATAAGTTATTTTGTCTATTTGTTCGTCAAAACACACACGTACCTGTTTTGTATAAAAGTGTGTGCTTAAGGTACAATTCTTATCGAAACAGATCAACGCTTTGTATTTGGTGCCCAGTCATATCTCTTTATTTACTAGAAGTTATGGAGGATCAAATTATTTAACCTGTCTATAATTGGATGCAGCAAATGGACAGTGCCAGAACAGTAGGACACTTCCAATATCCTATATCCAAAATCTTTAAAATCCATCGGACTACGGGAAATAGTGCTCCAGGAAAGTTTAGTGGTTGTCGTGGTAATACTACTTCTTAAGATGACCATGTAACGATCAGGTAAACACAGTAAGATGGAAAGAAGAATTGCACACCTTACAACAGTAATGGGATGAACACAGTCAGTCCAGAATGTCCAGAAGAACAGTGTATAAGAGGCTGACCAAACAAAATTATTTTGCAGGAAGGGCTGTATATAAACCTATAACAACCAGAATTTACTTCCGTAATCATGTTACTATTGCAAGAGAGCATGCCAAGTTACATTTAAGACACTGGGGGCGATCCATCTTTTCCGATGAGATCTACTTTCAACTTCTTAAAGCTGATGTTAGGATTTCTGTTTGTCGCTTCGCTAGAGGACAGATGTGAGAGGACTGTCTTTCTTTCAAGGCACTTAGTGGACCCCTAGAGACATCACATGGAAACGCTATTTCTGCCATATGCAAGGTCTGGCAACAACTTTGTGTTCCAGGATTACAGTGTGACTACCCAGAGTGCATATATTGTATAGGGTTATCTCGATCAGAAAGGCGTTACAAGATTACCAAGGCGAGCAAAGTCTCCAGATTATAATCCCATGGAGAATTAGCTATTGAGCCAAACTGAGCCGAAATGTTGCTAACGACGAGCCTACACCATCTACTGTAACTGAGTTTCAGCTCCTTTTAGTGACGATTTGAAATGAAATTACGATAGATTACACGAATAACCTCATCGACAGCATACGACGTGGCCTTACAAAGATTATTAGAGTACTAATAGGGCCAATCAAGTGCTTCATGTTCAGTATCAACTTATGGTCACAGACGCTACTTATAATAATTTTATGTTATATTTTGCCATTATATGTGTTGGTAAGATTTTGTAGTTGTAGGTGAAATGGTCAATAGTACATCTTTCTGCAGAAGTGTAATAAATTTGTTTGTTGTTCTAATAAATTCTTCATGATTGCCATAGCATTTGTCTTATTATACAGATTAAATATATAGATGTTTAATATAAGATGCATTTTGCAGTTTGACTGTGCTAATTGTATTTGCATTCTATAGACTTACTTTAAAAACAACAAATGAGGTTTCCTTAGATAGTCTATAAGAAGTCTTTTCGAAATTCTATTGAAAAGTGGATTACTTTTCTCTACATTTCTGTAGAAAGTATTCAATAGAATTATATAAAACATCTATACAAATTAATAAAAGGTTTTGTAGAAACGCTATGTATAATTATTTAGAAAACCTACTTAGGTTAACAGCTATTAAGAAGAACGAACTGGAGCACCCGCACTCTGGACGAAAATTATGTAAGTTCATGATTAATGAAAGGTAATCTTAGGATATGAAAAGTTCTTTCCTTTATATATAATTTAAAAAAGCCAAAACACCCATAAGAACAGCACAACACAAAATGTGAAACCATAAATTTGCAAGTATTTTTTCATGAACCCAACAAACCTTCATGCCAAATCTGGCAAAGATTCATCAACGGGGTGAAGCAGTGGTAGAAACACCACGCAAAAACACTCAAACAAACCGCGAAATGGAAAATTAAAAATCTGTATGTATTTCTCTATGGACATAATAACCCTTCATACCAATTTTGGTGAAGATCCATCCACACCCTGCAAAGTATTTACATGGACATACAGAAAACAGTACTATTATATTTCTATAGATGACGCCAATGCATTAGATGTGTGACGTATTCCTGACGTCGTATCTATTCCCTGAGAATAGAGAAATAAAGTTCTCCGCAACGGGAAACGGAAAAATTGTGACCTATGTTAAAATCTAAATATATACAGGATAAAACTTTCGCAAAGTTGAGTTGAACCTCACGAAATAAAAAAGTTTTTACACTATCATATAAGCAAGAGTTTCATTATAGTATGATAATAGACGTATTATGAGACATGTGTAGAGTTACCTACGAACGAACATGCAGTTCACTGGCATTTTTTTGTTGTTGTTTATACACGTTAAAGCACTTTGAGCTTGGTTAACTGCCTCATACGGATTAAACTAACTGAACGTGAATAACGCCACCTATACGTTTTTGTCAGAGAATAACAAATTTGTATGGAACTTGAGTTTTAAACACATTTTATTTCTAAGAAATAAAATACAACAGAGAAGCTTTCCAGGACTAGTAATCAACTCATTTTATGTTCGTCAACAAGTATTTATATATATCTTTGTTTGTTTTAATTTCGCGCAGAGTTACACGAGGTCTATCTCGCTATTCGCCTGTAATTTAACAGTGTAAAGTTAGAGAGAAGGCAGCTAGTTATCGCCAACTGGGATTGTCGGTCACATTATAACACCACCACGGCTGAAAGAGCAAGCATGTTTGGTAAGACAAAGATTCGAACCCGTAACCTTTAGACTGTAACTTGAGCGCTCTAACAACCTGTCATATATAGATTTGAAACATCACAGAACAAGATGATTTTATTTAAATATTACAACCAAGATGATTTTATTTAAATATTACAACCAAGATGATTTTATTTAAATGTCACAATTTATATGTTATTTTTCTTTTGGTTGATTTCTTATCTGATCATTTTTCATCATTTCAGGTGTCTTTCGAATTCACTAGTTGAACCTTTCAATCATTTAATTGTAAACAACGTTTCTGATAATGGCCATTCATTATGTTTTAAAAGCTGTTGCTCGAAACGACGTATTCATGTCCATTAATGAACTTGTTGTAACGCAGCAAGTGTTTAACTTTATTTGTTTTCTTCTAAGTAATTCTTTTGTTATCAGAACGTCACAGAAATAAATTAAACACACGGTAAAATTTCTATCTGAACTGTTATTTACCATTCTGTACGTTGTACAGAGTGCAGAAACAACAATAATAATAGTATAAAACATAATGACAACATATAAATATTTTTATAATGATATATTAAAAGGTATAAGCAAAAAGCTTTGTCCGTGGGAAACATTTGTTTTTATGGTCAACATGTAAATAAAATCTGAATAACCAATTACATACTCACTGTGTCAGCCAATCATAAATCGGTCTACATGGAAAGACACTCCCTCACCAAATGTTATTAGAGTATAATACTAATTTGAACTGTGAACCTATATGAAATCAAATTTTTACAACACATTTTAAAATAGCAAATTTAGGTTGAAGTGCATAGGATCTATAAAATGAATCTTATATGGAAATATTATTATATACGATGATGCTAGATTATACAAACTTTGCGTTTCTGTCATCGGTGCTCAGCAAATACAAAACATTATCTGGAACATTTCTTTTTTTTTCATTTTTCTGAATATGCCATTCAGTAACATTCAGGAGAACTAAAAATTCCAGATATCTGAATCTACGGTTTATGTTGTAGCTTCTAAGCAAAAGAAAATTATAATATTGCTTAAAGGAAGCAATGTTTTGATTGATAAAAAATGTTATAATTCGTTCCCTAGGAAAATAAAATAGTGTTACTTCTCACATAACATGACTGAGTCAATCCCACGTTTCATTAATGAAAGAGTGACCTGAGAGTTGGCGCTAGAAGGAGTTGGATAACTTAACTTCCTTCTTGTCCATCACTTGTAAATTTAAGACGGTTAAATGCAGATAGCTCACAAGTAGCTTTGAAGCAGTGCTTCTCGCGTTGGTTAACTTATAAATGTATTCGAGCAAAGATAGCACATGGTGTAACTTTGTACTAATACTAGCATCCATATGCATTGTATTATTTTAGTATTTATTGCTTGTAAAATTAAGGAACGATTTGTGAGTTCAAGTCAAATATACTTTACCAAGCTTATTTGTGAGTCATTCTTTGCAATAAATTTACGTACAAAAGGAGGTACTTTGCTATTGATTAACGTTTCAGAGGAAAGTGTAGTTTTGCACGAAATTTAAAACAAAACAAATTAATCCCTAGTTCTGTGATAACACTTTTACTTGTGGTTTAGTTCCTTGGTATTCCAAGGCTATCCTAGCGAAGGAGGTAAGTATAAATAAGTAAATCATTACCAAATAGCTGTAATAATATATAGCATAATATTACAAAAGTAAAAAAAATGCAAAACTTAGTTTCATAAGTTATTCAGACAAGTTATACCAAACTATATCATTTTCATGAACTAAAGATCCAGAATGAAAAATTTGTAAATTTTACAAATATGATAAAGTTCTATAAGTACATGTTTTTCGAAAAAAATATACTGTTTTAAAGTTAACTAATATTATTCAAAAGGTTGATATAAACGTCACTGAATTCCATAAAAGGAACTATATGAGAGCTGTGTATTCACATTTTGGTTTTACAAAGTTCTATCGACCACAACGCTGCACAAGACCAGTGCAGATACATTACAAACATGCTGTAGAAGTTTTATAGAATACTTACTTTTAATAAAATAATAAAATGAACATTATCAGCTCTAAAACCGTATAAAGTATTTATACGTTTCTAAATGATATTTTTGTAAGAGCTAATGCAAATAAGTAAATAACGAAAGAATCATACTGAACCACGTGAAAACGAATACTCACCAACTTATATTCAGACTAAAGATTTAAGACGTTTTAAATCTAGGAAATGATTATTTTATCTCATTTGGTGTGAAATTAATTTCTTCTGACTCAGGAGCACACATTATATTGAAATCAAATTACGACACATATAGAATAAGACTAAAAAAGGAAAAAAACAAATAAGAAAGAAATAATATAATTTAGACTTGGGCATTTTACATACCTTCTGAATTATGTCGTGCTCTTTATAAATAACTCTTAATATGTTACGTAGGTATTACGATTTAAATAATATAATATTCTTACCCTAAACAATTTCAACTTTTGTTGAAAATTACTGATCAATTCTAGTTTTAGAGTTACGCTAGACATATTCAAAATACTCTCATATAGAGAGATATTAACTTTTTCTTTAATAGTTGTATTTATTCATTGAAAATGTGATTTAATAATGTATAATCAGCATAATTTGATAAGTTTCTTTCACGTTCTCAGCGTGAGCAACAGAGATTGGTGATTTAGTTTTCCCACTGTGTAAAAGTACAGCTTTCAGACTTGCTTTAATTGAGCCAATAAAAAGTCGCTATTCTTTATGATTATGTTGAATACCTAATTCTTATATTAGTGTATCAACATTTGTACTGAAGCACAAGGTATCTTGCATGCTGTAGTGAGAAGGAAGACATTGATAGCCACTTTGGTAAATTGAAATTCTTGTTCCTGGAGCTAAGAAATTCCTTTTCTGTTAACCACAATAAAGAAGTACTTCATGTTGCTTTTCTAGAGACAAGTCGCGAACTAAATCATTTAGCCGTTTTTATGTGATGAGATGATGTATTTTATGTTCAAGTGTCACAGAAATAGAATAACTAGACGAAGATGATTAATTGTTGTGGGTTTTTTACACGATGACTTTTTACTTCCCAATTTGCTGAATGAGGGATGTGGCACTGGAAGACAATTCCCATAAGGTATTGGTTTTGACTGAATATCCATAAACATTAGTATGTAAAAGTAACAGTAAGTTAGATTATCTTTGGGCTCAGTTCATTTCATGGGAATTGCAAGTGACATACGTACTTGTTCTCTTTTTATTCAGGAACTATGTGAAGCCAGATGTATAAATTGTAGAACAGACATCTGAAGCCATGCTTTACTTGTTAACTAATTTTACATCCAAAATAGTGGTAATAAACCACTAGAATTTGATTATATCACGGGTATGATGCGAGGAATAAGGTCGAAATTGTCTTGACTGTGAGTAGAGCGAGGTAAGGTGACCAACTGAGTGAGTGAGAGGCGTCTGACTCCGTTCTTCTATGCTCACTCGAGGGACTTCTTGAATATTACATCAAACCGAACACGTAAGGGTTTTGTGATTTCCAGGTAGAACAAATGAACGTGAGGATGAAACAAACGTTGTGTAATTCGCTACATTTATATCAAGAACAAATAGCATATATGAATAATATGTTTGAAATTTTACACCAGTAGAATAGAGTAACTCTTTGAAGTTATGAAAAGTATATGCCTCTTACCCATTAAACTCTCCAACTGAACTTATTTTTACAGCAGAAATCTATTTTACTGAGTTTATTGGATGGTATTTCACCTAGTGGATAAAGTATTGAGATAAATAATATGCGCTAATTATGACTGCGTTTTTGAAATCAGCACCATCAAATTACTTCTAGTTTATTGAACTTTCTTCGTCAGAGAATTTTTGCCCATTGTTATCTGTAACATACAGTAATTTGTTATGTTTACACTAGTATGTGTCAATTCCTTATAGAAAAGAACAAGCTAAATAACGTTGATGGACATACGAAGGGAAAGCGATGTCTGAGTGCAGTTCGATTGTAACATCTAGCATTAAATCTTCTAAATAACGTAACTTCTACAGATTTCAACCATTTTTATTTATTTTAGTTTAATTTAAAGTTGCACAAAACATTTGATCCAAGTTGTAATGTACCCGTGAAGGAATCGAACCCCAAAACAGTGTTGTAAACAATTTCGAATTAATTTCTGAATTACCAAAAAGAACAGTTTTTTAAAGAACTTCGAATTAACTTCTGAGTTACTAAATTAGCATAGTTCTGTAAACAACTTCGATTTAACTTCTGGGTTACCAAAAGAATCAGCCATGAATAGTCTTTTAATGAAGACCACTTATTGATCTTACTTCTCTGTGTAATATATCGAATCAATTGTAAAATAAATTAGAACGACTTCATCAGCGATGAAACATATTCCACATACTACTGCTGGAATACTTTAATACTAAAACACCTTTCCATTCTTTTATTTTTATTACCTTTCTATACGTATTTTTAGCTGGCTTAGGACTACCCGTTAATTCATTTAAATTTAGTTGCTAAGTTATAAGTGAAGAACTTAGCGTTCAAACTTTATGAGTGTCCTTGATGTTTTAATCTAACTAATATCTTATTTAACGTCTCTACCTCTTCTTAAAGGTTCTTAATCCTTTGATTGCTGGTGCTAATGTATAGGATGTATGCACAGGAGGCATTCATATAAGCACATTTTTGTAAGATTTTCTGTCACAATGTACTTGTTTTGTAATTTTTTAATAGTCTTCGGAAAGATTCTTGACCAAAATTTTCAAGATCTTATGTTTGCTGTTCCATTTCTGAGTATTTTACTTCTAAAATTATTTGTGCTTATTCCAATTAAATTAAGTAGAGCAGAGATATAAGTTACCTAAGTGAGTTAAAGTGAAATCAAATTTATAAAATATTAAATAATATTAATCAACAGGAAAAAAGAATAGGTATAACGAAAGTACATAATTTGATTTTGGTTTTATAAACTTCTGTAATTCTAATTCCGTTTTAATTTATACAACAAATAAAAACAAACTTAAATAAAATCTTAAATTACAGTTTTAATCTCACGGTATCCTTCTTGTTAGTTCACTTCTCTGTTAACACGAAAGAAAGATTATTAACACACCAGTCAGAAGAACTTGAATGTGTAAAATTAGATTTGGTTTCTATTCGGGTGAGAGTTAGTTTGCTGTTCACAGTGGAAGCGAGTTAATGCAAAATAATACTGTGATTTATGTACAAAACTCTCGCAGACTTCGTTCAGATAGAAGCTATGTTTTGTATCGATTACTTCACGAATACTCAGGTCATCTTCACACTACGTTTCAAATACTGAATAAGATGCACTTGAGGCTAACAAGCTACTCTCTATTATAATGTTTGCCTACTTGCGCTACGTAGGTTTTATAAGTGGTTTTATAAAATCCATTTCTAAAATTAAGTTAATAGTGTTTCTTGTGGATATTGAACATTTTTTTCTGCAATTGTGGAGTTTTAAAATATGTCTTAGAAATAAGATAATTGATGTTATGGAATGGCCAGGTCAATCACCTGGTATCAAAGCGATTGAAAATGTATGGGCTGAGTTAAACCGATTAGTGAAAGATCACAAAAAAGACGAAATTTTTGAAGCATTTAAAGAAAGATGGCAGTCAATCACTAAAGAATATCTGCACAAACTCATTGAAAGCATGACACATTGATGTGAAGCGGTACTGAAATCAAAGGGAACGGAGTCTAAATATTAACTTGTAAAACTGATTGGTGTTATTTTCAGTTTGATTATTAGGTTACAATCGTACATTTTATTACACACATACGTAACATAATATTTATACTACATTCATTTCTGTTATACGTGGTTGATAGTCATCAGCACAAACAATGAAGTGGTTAACCAGTGATAACAAGAAAGGAAGTAATATATCACGGTTATATACATTTATAATATAATATACATGTTTATTTATAATTGTTAAATATGAAGTAGATGCTTAAATTCAGAAAAAAATGAACCCTTGCTCGATTTACTTTCAGATCATATTATGTGTAAAACAATCTTGTACAGAATGTGTCTTTAAATTAGAATCTGGTAAGGGCTTTTAAACTTTGGGAAAAGAACAATATCCAATGAATACCTTGCCATTGTTTTTGAATTCACGTGCCCGATGAGCAACTACAAATACACTGGATCAGTTCCCCGTTGGAACAGCGGTAAGTCTTCGGATTTACAACGCTAAAATCAGAGGTTCAATTTCCGTCGGTAAACACGCCAGATAGCCTGATGTGGTTTTGCTGTAAGAAAACACTCAAACATAGAGACATATATTGGACCATCCAGTAGAAAGCTTTGCAGTAAAAACTAACAACAACAACAACTCTGCAACATTAAAACCTGCGGTTTAAACAGTTTTGTTCCACGTCATTCTCCATTTCTAGGAAGAATATAAATTTAGAGTGTTAGAAACGTTTCCCCATAATTGGAAAAAAAACCAAAACCGAACAGAATATATACATCTAATAGTAGCTAGAATATGAGCATGATACTACTATACTTTCAACTGTGAACATGTGAAGAAAATAACAGCATATGAATTTTGATCATTAAACCTACAGCACGAAATTGTTTCCCCATGTGTTGAAATTCATGGTGTATTATTCAATTCTACTTCAGATTAATGTCTCCTACTTTAAATTACGTAAGTAATTGAATAATTGATCGCTCTGATTTAATTTATTTAATTTAATTGTAAAAAAGTCAAATATTATGTATTTTTATAGTGTTAAGAATTCTTTGAATGGTCTTTATTTCAAGTATGAATATTTACAATAATATGATATCAGTGATAATACCCACTTCAGGTGACTCAAAATAGAGATCAAATATAGTCTAAAGAAGTACCAACTTCAGTAAAATCGATTGTTCCATATTCAGTTTGAAGATTTCATGGGAATGATAAAGAAAAAAACAATAATAGTTCAATGACAGATTGTGTAGGCAGAGTATTCATGATGAAACCTTTTAGAATGAACTGCATCCATTCTAAAAAGTTTCAACAATAATAGTTTTTTGAGTTTTGTAGCCAATTATGATTTTATTTTTCATTTAATCAATTATTTGACTAACTATAGTAGAGCTTTATAAAACCCCATTCACTTCAGAAATATAATAGAGACGGACTGTTCAATGATTGGGTAGGAAACTATTAACATATTTTGTTAAGTTTTAAAGTTATATACAGAGCTGATAAAAGCAAGTCCACCCATTTGTTTAACACCCTGTAAAAGAATAACGATACTATGTAATAAAACAAAATAACAAATATATTCCACGTATTGTTAAAAAATACTTTATGAATATAAGTAATTTTGCTTTGTATGAATTCTGTGATATTTAAATCCGCATGTTTTACCACCAATTAATTATATTTCTTTGGATTTCCTAAAAATACGAGCGATCATAAGAGCTTTCAGTACTACTCATCATATAGTGGTTTAAATATTCTATGAAAGAGAGTTTATCCAATTCTTAAGATATGGACAGTTCCTTTAAAATAAACAGATGCTGTTTGAGAAAAAGTGTTAAAATTTGTTTCAGGCTGAGAATATATATACTGACATTAAGAATCCATGTCTTTATATTTCATGTACATCTAAAACATAATGCATAGGCCAAGTGGTTAAAGCGCTCGACTCGTAATCTGAGGGTAGCGAGTTTGAATCCCCGTCACACCAAATATATTCGCCCTTTCAGCCGTGAGGATGTTACAATGTACGATCAATCCCACCATTCGTTGGTAAAAGAGAATCACAAAAGTTAGCAGTGGGTGGTGATAAAATTAAAAAATTAATAAACAAACAAATATAATGCATGCCACTAGCACAGTAGAAACATGTCATCTATCTTGTATAAAGAGGTATGTTACTCTCATCTTTTAAAATAAGCAGACATATTTTTATGTAAGAAACATCTTTTTTCTTCAACATGTATATTATAGCAAGATAAAAATAACTATAATGGTCCGGTAATTCATATTAAGACCAACATTTTCGTTCCTTGGCAAATTATAAATCTATTAGAACTTTATTTATAGCCACTTCATTCAAAATACTGGTTTTTATACAACCGATATCTTATTTGAAAACTGATTATTGGTAACCACGTGTGTTCAATTATCCAACCGCACGTCGTTATGGAGTCACGGTTTCCAAACGTATCGACCTTAGTATTACTAACAAAATCATAACCTTAAATGCGTCAGTATGCAAAATACTTAGATTGCAAAATTACTTAGTTGAATTACATTTTACCAATAAAGAAAAGAAAGAGAAAAAATAATTTTATAACCCTCCGTATATCATCTCTATTGTTTTCGTGTACCAGAGTATCAAAATTATTAAACTCACTTTCACAATGGCTCAGTGGTAACCTAAAATAAAAGCTTTGATACCCGTTGTGGTCCCAGTACAAATAGCCCAATGTGTAGCTTTGTGCATGACAACAAACAAAAATTAAAATTAACCAAATAAATATTAGGTACAACTTTAATTTCTGTTTATTCATATTTGTATCTATAGGCTACAAGTATATTGTGAAAGCAGTCATATCGAGAAAAGACTTTTCGCGACATACGAACAGAATTTATTCAAATTGAAAACATTTTAAACTTTAGTTTTTTATTTATTTTTGCGAAATCACGTATTCGGTCTTATAGACACGATTATACCGTATAAGGTTAGGAATAATGCGTAAGAAAGCTAACTTGTACATAATCTTTATTTTCTAATCCACTAAACAAAATGCTTCATCTATATCATTATTAAGTGTAACATTTAGGGAAGGAATTTTTTCCCGAAAATAGCCTTACTCTGCTTAGTCTTTCGTGTATTGAGAGTATTGTTTATAATTTAAGTTTTTCAGGAAGTAGCACTGTTCAGTAACTGCTGTGTTACTTCAATAATTTGATCTCAATGAATAACTGAAATTGAAACATGAGTATATGGGATTGGATACATTCATGTCGTACTTCTATTATGAAGAATTATTACATCATTATTATTACGTTTCATATTATTATTCAATTATTAGATTGATATTATTAGAATATATTATTATTCAATTATTAGATTGATATTATTAGAATATATTATTATTCAATTATTAGATTGATATTATTAGAATACATTATTACTCAATTATTATTATTAGATTGATATTATTAGAATACATTATTACTCAATTATTATTATTAGATTGATATTATTAGAATACATTATTACTTAATTATTATTATTAGATTGATATTATTAGAATAGATTATTACTCAATTATTATTATTAGATTGATATTATTGGAATATATTATTATTCTATGATATTATATTTCCGCCATTTGGGTGACATTATGAAGAATTAAATGTCACTATGTACAATATGTCACATTATATTCATTAGTATTGTGTTCTAAATACCTATATTTTGGAACGGTAATACTTAATGTATTAAAGTGATCTCGAATACAAAAATGTTTGTATATTTTTATATAAATAGGGTTATTTGTAATAATAAAGTAGCCTTTGTATAACGTGAAGTTATTGCCAAACTACACCATATTTTTAAAATGTCATATGTGTGTACATAATTTGGTGAGATAAGCAAAAATACATATTTAAAATCATCATGTAAAGTACTAAAATGTAAAGCAAAACTTAACTCCTACACGCACATTTTTCCTATTTCTATTTGCCGTCAAAAACAAAATATTTTGTTTATAAATGGGTAAATGGCACAAGTTATGTGAACTAATTATATATAATACACATAAATTCAACCTTACTCATAAATATTAACATTCACGAAACACAGTAAGTTTAATTGGAAAAAACAGGGTTGAGTGTAATAATTAGTTGAAATTGTCGTTGTGTATTATCGTTAAAATTGAACAGATCATTATGAATGGCGACATTTTTCTGAAGTTATAAACGTAATTCGAAGAACTGGAGTCATTCCAGATTTACATATTCATTATATATGCATATTTTTAACGTGAGTGTTATTTATTTATACTCGCCTTCTTTCAATTAATTTTAAATAATGTTATTTTTCATATAATTGAATTAATTCGGATAAAAAATTTAATTCTAAAAATATAACAACAATAAAGAATTTCAAAAAAGGAATCCATAAAAAGAATGTTAAAATAATAGTAAAATTTGATAAAGTCAGACATTTATCACACATCTGAAACAAGTAACTTTAGCACGAGAATAATGTTGGTTAAGTCTATATCTGTTTGGTGTTTCACATCTCTACATTTAAGAGTATGTACATGCGATCCATTTAGTCCAATACAAGTAGCATTCTTTTCGTCAGTGAACCTAAAAAAAAATACTTTCGTGTATTATGTTTTTGTCCATTTGCATTCATCAAGACAAATGGAATCCTCATATTGCATTTACACTCTTTGAAATATGTACAGATATGTTCATAGAGCCGCATTTGGACTTACTAATGTTGATTAAATGCTTTATATTTTGCATTCCCTGCCAATTTAATACGTGTGTGCGGGTGTATATAAGTGTATGAAAACTGGTTTATATCAACTGCTGTAAAAACGTACTTCGCACTTTAGAGCCGTGGTTGCATTGAAAAAATATTTTCAATGGTACCGTTTGTAAAAAAAAAAAATCAAATAAAATTTATAACATACGCACACACACACACATATATATGATCATTAAACATTTATATATATTTTGCCAATATAGTGGAAGCTTTTCAGTGATCCACAGATGGAGAATAATATATATATAAATACAGAAACGAACAATACTAATAGCGAAACAAAAATTCGAGAAACTGAACATTTTCATTTTGCAAATGTAAATATAACAATAGCTGCAATAGACCAGCAACAGCACTGACATAAAAAGTGTATAAAGGAGACAAATTTTGCGGGTAAAAATAATGAACAAGAAAACATAAATATTAAGTTTATGAGGATTTATTTTAATTATCAGAAACTATGAAATAGGTGTTGATTGTACAATTTTGAATGTGAATACGCATTTGTTTTCTCAAAATCTCTGTAATTACGCATTACAGTTATAGTGGATGAGCTAGCTGATAGCTGCTTTTGAAGGCTAAAGAAAATGAAATCTAGATGATTTAGACTATATGTAATTCTATCGAAGTTTCACTAAGAAACTATACATCATACTTGATAGTTATAGTGCTAGTAAAATGATTAAAACCTTCTTTAATTACATTGAATATTAAAGAAAACAAGTACTATTAAAATACAAAACTACTTTTGTGATCTGAGGGCGAAGGGTTCGAATACCTGTCTCACCAAACCTGGTCGCCCTTTCAGCCATGGGGCATTATGATATGACGACCAATCCCACTATTCGTTTGTAAAAGAATAGCCCAAGAGTTGGCAATGGGTGGTGATGACTAGTTGTCTTCCCTCTAGTTTTACATTGCTAAATTAGGTACGGCTAGCTCAGATGACCCTCGTATAGCTTTGCGCGAAACTAAAAACAAAATTGCTTCAGCACTTACACTTATTATGCTTCGTATAATAGTTTATTTCGGGCAAGCTTCGAATTAATATGTTACGTGTATGTGTGTTTCTCTTATGGCAAGGGCCCTGCATGGCCAAGCGTGTTAAGGCGTGCGACTCGTAATCTGAGGGTCGCGGGTTCGCATCCCTGTCGCGCTAAACAAGCTCGCCCTTTCAGCCGTGGGGGCGTTATAATGTGACGGTCAATCCCACTATTCGTTGGTAAAAGAGTAGCCCACGAGTTTGCGGTGGATGGTGATGACTAGCTGCCTTCTCTCTAGTCTTACACTGCTAAATTAGGGACGGCTAGCACAGATAGCCCTCGAGTAGCTTTGTGCGAAATTAAAAAACAAACAACTAAAAACAAACTCTTATGGCAAAGCCCCATCGGATTATTTGCTGAACTCACTTAGGAATCGAATCCCTGATTTTAGGGTTATAAATCTGTAGACTTACCGCTGTACTAGAAGAGGCAAAATGTGGCATATGTTAATGTATTACTAATTCCAATAATAGGAAATTTGAATTTAGATTCAGAAGTTAATTAAATGTTAATATGTATTGAATTTATGATATTTTCCGACAAGATTGATCAACAATTTTCTTTTTTTAACACAAATATATTCTAATATACAAACAAAACACAATATACTTTATAATGACGGTTATTATTAATAGTTATTACAAATAATGGTTTATATACAAGAGTTTTACAAACTGATAAATAATACTGAATCTTATATTCGGTCTAGAACTGTATAATTTATCGACGATCCAGGTCCACAACGAGTAAATTAATTATGAGTTGATATTCACACACTTCGTTTAAGCTAGCTAGCTTGATTGGCCTCACACCGCTTTTTCCCAAAGAAAATATATAACGTCCTCTTAAAATACTAATGCTCAAAATTAACTCATTATGTTGAACGGTTTGTAATGTTCGAAATTTACAAACATTCCTGGTTCAACTCTGTTCTTACCGATTAATAGTCGGTAATAACAATTATAACTTCCTAGGCCTATTGCACACTGACTTTAGCTGACCAATAACAATCTTCTTCTGTCACTGTCTCTCGATTGTTTTTTAATCATGGGAGTTTCTCGTATCTTCAACAATGTTCGAATACGCTTAGCGTTTTGTGAAAAAATATTATTGATTCTTACTCTTTAGAATCTTCTATAAATTTAGAGAACAGGCGGCATTTGTGCTAAACACCGCCAACAATATATGTCACACGCAAAAAAAAATATTGAAACAAGCGTAGGTATTAAAATAAATGTATAACGGTAAATCCGTTACACATTCTAATTTGTTCTGTTTTGATAAATGATAAAGCGAATTGTATTGTATTTTTTAGTTCGAGTTAATATGTTATAAGTAACCGCACTTGGGAACGAGAAAGTCTATTTTTCATACAAATAATTGCAAAAAAATGTTGAAACAAATATTCTGAGTCAGAATTCTAGTGACATTCAGAGTGGAAGAAAAGCTAATTTTATTTTATGTTAAAATCTCTAATAATTTGTTTTCTGAAGAAAAAGAAACTTTAAATGTTTTAAACTTTTAACTTACGGCCAGGCATAGCCAAGTGGGTTAATGACGTTCGACTCGTAATCTGAGGGTTGCGGTTTCGAATCCCCGTCGCACCAAACATGCTAGCCCTTTCAGCCGTGAGGGAGTTATAATGTGACAGCCAATCCCACTATTCGTTGGTAAAAGAGTAGCCCAAAAGTTTGCGGTGAGTGGTGATGACTAAGTCCCTTCTGTCTAGTCCTATATTGCTAAATTAGGGACGGCTAGCGCAGTTAGCCCTTAAGTAGCTTTGCGCGAAATTCAAACCAAACTTACTTCTTAACAAAAATACATCTTAACAAGGAAAGTATATGATAATAGTGTTTTCTGTGGTTAGATAATGTAATAATAAATTGTTCTTTGATGCAATATGTTATAGGAAATTAAGTTAAGTAACGTATTGAAGTTTAAAGCAAAGTTCATATATGACGTGCAAATTCCTTTTTTTATTTTAATGAAGCAAATAATATATAAGATGCTGTGGATAAATAAGATCAATGGAAGAACATTTTTATTGTATTTCATAAATAATCAATACAGTAATTTCATCAATAAAATAACATAAGTAACGAAAAAAGTGTCTGAAGTTTCATAAAATTTAAATATTAATGCAGCGCAAACAAAGACTAATGTGCTCTATTATTCTATAATTTAGATTGATAAAGTTTCAAGTATTAATTGCGAAGAAGAAACATAATAGGGATAAACTTGTCATTATAAAATTATATTTTAAGATTTCAGGTTTAAATAGGAAAAAAGTACATTATTTGCTTAATGCAATGTGCCCCTCTATTAGCACACAGCGGTATGTCTAATGATTTACTCTGCTTGAAACCGGGTTCCGATACTTGTGGTGGACAAAGCGCAGATAACCCATTGTGTAGTTTTGTGCTTAACGATAAACAAACAAACATACAACCTTAATGTAGTGCTAATCGTCGTGCCTAATTTATAGTCTATATGTACGGCTATAAATGTTTTTGGTTTCTTGGACGTTAGCGACAGAGAACTTATACTAAGATATTTAAAGAAAATATAATGGAATTACCTTAGAAGTGAAGTGATAATTTAGGACAAAATGTCACTGCAACTTAGAGAAATTTAAAATACGAAAAGAATTTTTAATAATAGTTGAGATTATATACTTAACTTCCATCTCCTAAAACTATATAAAATGATATTGTAATGGTACATAAAAAAAACAAACATATATGATACGAATTTAGTTACTGTGTATTTTCCGATAGCAAAGACACATCATTCTATCTTTTGTGTCTACCAAGAGGAATCTAACAACTGATTTTGGCATAAAGTTATTTAAAATCGTAACGCGTAACGTACATAATATAATAACTCGAAGACTCTTCGGAGTTAAATTATAAAATGTAACACAATAATTTGAGGGCTTGTGTCAGAGATCTGAATCAGAGACAAAATTCCTTCTAAGTTAAAATTTAAATCTTAATTCAGTTTGTATTTATCAGTGACAACAAGATTTAACCATGTTTGAATACTCAGGGTTTTCGTGAATCACTCTCCCTCGAACAACACAGGAAAAT